>NC_134088.1:75907074-76208524 GCF_000715075.1 Nicotiana tabacum | reverse complement strand
AAAAGATAAGAGATATGAGATATGATACCAAGTAAGCATGTTGTTGAGGGTGTTGACTAATCATGAAAACAGTTTAGTTCAATCTAACCAATTATCAGTCTTTATAACAAAGAGAATGAAACGGGATCATGATCACATTATGAGGAAAAATAAGTTAGCCTTAATAGTTGTGTACAATAGGATTACTGAGAGAAGAGAGGAAAGGTTTAGGTGAAACAAGATTAGGTCAATAGAAACAACAAGCAAATTGAAAGACCATAGTGGCAACTCAGACAGTCTAACAGACATGAGTAGGGAAGATAGCATATAAACACTTAGAGTTCCTGCTTAAAGTTTAAAGGATAGAGGATATAAACTTAAAACCTTCAGATTCATTCAATCATGGTTATAATATAGTAAGTTCAACTTCAAAAAAACTCACAAACTACAGAGATGCAACATGCAAGGATAAAGGTCACCGCATGCCAATAAAAAGTTATGAGGTTCATGTGAACATGAACATATAATAACTTAAACATGTAGATTGTTGGGAACTCAGGAACAAAGATCAATACGAATCAACTAATGATTTAATCAGTCATTGATCAAAGACTCAAAGCAAGACAACTAATCATAAGCAGATATTAAGATGACATAACATAAACATTAACATACTGAACACCATAAAACAATTGTAATACTCAGAACCTAACTAGCATACTTGTAGCATTCAAAGAAAACGAATAAAAGAGAAGAATAAGAGATGTGCTGACCATTTTGAGAGCAACAGACCAAACGAGGGCTCTTTTCAGTTGCTTAAGATCCCAGAAACCTTAAGTTTATACCAGCCATAGTACTAAGCAAAAGAAAAGAAAGCATTAAGAAGACTTGAGGCTTGGAATCCTAAGTTTCTTAGTGTTTTTGTGTGTGTTTCTTTATAGTGTTAGATGATTGGTTCGTGATTTTTCGGTATTAGGTAAGAGCATTGAAGACTCTTATTTATAGTGCCATTTAAGGCTCTAGGGTTTTATAAAATTCAAATCAGATAGCGCAAGGTGACAATTACTAGATGATGTGAGCATGATTGAGTGAAATTGAAAGAGAACATAGGAAAAAAAGTGAAGATTTTTACCTGAGAAGGAAGCTTGAATCAGTGAAGGCAGAGGAACATCAGTTAAACTCTATTGTCTAGAGGTAATTGAGTTAAACCTCTGGATATTGAATCCTCATGATGAACTCTGAGAAGGAAATCCATGCATGCTCCGATTTGATAAAACACGAAGGATTTCATCCTTGAGGCAAAAGGATTTCACAGACTTCAGGAGGCAAAAGGTAATTTCAGGCTCCGATTTGAAAGGTCATAACAGAACCTGGGTAATTTGAGCTTTCATCCTTGAGTCTAGGGTTAAGTCTTGGGGATTTCAAATTTGTGTGATGAAACAGGAATGAAATCGGTGAGATTCGCGATCAGGAAAGACAGAAAGAATGAATTTGTTACACCCCATATTTATTATTTGTACATGAAAGTACGCCATAAATAAATTGATGAAAGCTTGTAAATGAGATGTTACATTCCGTATTTTCCTACGTTAAAGTTTCGTCGTAAGTTTGGGAATAAGATTTATTTTGGGATTATAAGTATTATGCTATTTCAAACAAGTTATAAGTAAATTCGTGAAGGTGAGAGGGTAAGCGAATCGAAGGAAATGAATTTTCGTCGAAGTTTGGCATTTTGAGAAAAAATGCTGTCCGAGGTATAATTCCCGGTATTTATGGACTAGTGCCATACAAGATACCACATGACCATAATTATAAGGTGTACAAGGTGTGTTAAAAGAAAGTAGCATTTTAGATAATTTGAGATAATTCTTAATTATGTGGGTAATTGATTAATTATTGGTTAGTGGGAGATTAATAAGTTAACAATTAATTAGATTTGTGGATAAGCTTAATGGATCTTATACTCAACGTGACAGCAAGCTTAGCCTAATTAAGTGACTCTTTACTCAACAAATAAGGTGTCACATTTAGAGCAATTCTTGGCTAAGTCATCACTTAAGTGGGTCCCATGCCCACTAAGGTAAAAGACTTTCCAAAAATAACAAAAAGTGATGCTTACATCTAATCTACATGGTAGCGTGAATTACTTCATACAAAGAGAGATATCATTCTAGTAAAATCTAGTCTTCATAGAAACATAATTTGTTTGGGAGATGCTTACATCTTATCTACATGGTAGCGTGAGTTACTACATACAAAGAGAGATATCATTCTAGTAAAATCTAGTCTTCATAGAAACATAATTTGTTTGGGAGATGCTTACATCTAATCTACATGGCAACATGAGTTACTTCATACAAAGAGAGATACCATTCTAGTAACGTAATTACTTCAACATTTCATACGAAGGCTATTTAATACAATAGCAATGGGATTTTGTGATTCTAATGAAGTACGGTGTAACCTTTTTCAAGAATATCATACGGAGTTTTTTCTACTCCGGGTATGATAAGGCTAAGCCTTTCCTTCATTTTGGCATGATCTCATAGTTATATGTGTTTGATAACGAGGCATAAAGAGAAGTTCATACTCCCGAATTTATATAGATTATCCTAGTCTCATAAATTATAGTATTCCCTTATCGAGACTTTATACTTAATTGAGTATTGTTTTCTTCCAGTCATGAGATCATAGAGCCTATATATACAGTATTACAGTATTTTCATTACCATCGAGCTATAATCGATGGGCTGGCCCCTATTGGGCAACCTCTAATCAGATGGTAAGATATATACCGAGCATGCTGTGGCCGAGCGCCTATGAGCGAGCCCAGTTGGTCGGGATACAGAGCCTAGTATGGCCGAGTGCCTATGAGTGAGCCTACTACGGCAGAGCAGTTATATATATATCGAGCCTTATAGGGTCGAACAGCTATTTTACTTATTATATTGAGAGAGCTGAGTCAGTATCAGCAGGTGAGTATATCTTCAGATTATCTTTGACTCCCAGTTACTTTCAGTTATTATATTATCAGTTCAGTTTCAGCTTTCAGTATATTGCCTTACATACTCGGTACATTATTTGTACTGACGTCACTTTTACTCGGGGACACTACGTTTCATGCCCGCAGGTCTCGATAGACAAGTCCAGAGTCCTCCAAGTAAGAAATCATCTCAGCGGAAGATGTTGGTGCACTCCATTTGCTCCGGAGTTGCTTGTTTGGTCAGTATGATTTAGATGTGTATTGTTTGGTATGGCGGGGCTCTGTCCCTACCCTTATTGACAATTATGTATTCTTAGAGGCTTGTAAACAGATGTCATGCATGTAAAATATTGGATGTCCTTGTCGGGCTATGTTCAGTGTACGAGTGGTTATTTTGGTCTTATAGGCCCATATGTCTTATGTATAAGTTGGTATTACATGCTGCATTCTACCTATCTCACTGAAGCCTCTCCGCTCAGTTATCTATGATAGTATGATACGAAAAGATACGTTATGTTGGTACTTGGTTGAGTTAGGTACCGAGTGCCCATCGCGGCCCATCTGTTTGGGTCGTGACAAAAGTGGTATCGGAGTAGTTCTGACCTAGGGAGTCTATAAGCCGTGTCTAGTAGAGTCTTGTTTATGGGTGTGTTGTGCACAACACTTATAAGCAGGAGGCTACAGAGCATTTAGGACTGTCACTCTTTCTTCTTACTTTAGATCGTGTGGTAGAGCTCAGTTGTAATAACTCAATTTCCTAAACTCTATCTTATTCGTAATACGACGATGCCTACATCCAGAAAGATGGTAAGAGATATAGTTGTGGAAGAGTTGAGTCAGAGGAACTCGATTTTTGCATCGTGTTTATGATGGATAAATATGAGGTATTTAGCAGAATATGTGTACAAAGACATGTAAACCTCTTGATAAGGAGCCTTAAGGCAAGAATATCTATCCACCATATGGTGAAAAGCAATGAGAGATTCAGAAGATAGACACAAGCTGCAACAAATAAAAGCAGCAAGATGAAGAAGGGCACGAGGCGCTAAGTTAATGAAGATTATCAGTATTACAGAGTCAATAGTCAAGTGAAGGAAAAGACGAGAGGTGACAGGCCTTGAGACAACAAAAGAATACGGGCCATAAAGTCATATCGTCATTTTGAGAAATAAGTTCGTGACTCCAACGCAACTACCGAAAGGAAAAGTTAGACCCAGAGTACTAGAAATCAATATGGGCTGCTGAACAAGATAAACTAAACATGAATTAGGGACTGAGTGAGTTGATAATGGTCGACATCATGAGAATTTCAGATTTTGTTCCGGCGATAACACAATGAACAACAGAAGAAGATTCATGAGAAATTCAGAGAATGGTCATTTAGGAAGATGCTCCCTAAAGCAACCAATGTGAGAAAAGATCAGCTTAAGGGATTGTATGTGCCAGTTTTACAAAGTGTCACCCTCGCGAGTAAGGAAATTTATTATCCTTGGTACAGAAGGATTATTGCGAGGCGAATAAGGGTCATCGATGATGTGAAAAGATGCCAAAGATGAAGAGGTAAAACATCTATATGTAGATCATCGTAGCACTAAATCATAGTACTCCCCAAAAAGGGGGGAATATGGAGTAATGTGGCATAAAGTGGGATGAGATTGCCCTTATTCAAATCCTACAAATATGCTACTATTCTAGAACATTATGCAAGTACTACGCTAAGGAGAGGAAGTAAGAGTTCTAGCCCAGGATGTCTTTAATAAATAAGGAGCAAGTGCGAGAGGTAAGTTAAGATAAAAGGAATAACCCAAGAAACATTACTCGGAGTATTGATGTGAGAATGGGCCAACGAGTAATTAGTAGCTGATTCAGGAAGAGCCTACTTATGGCTAGACAAGAGGATATAGACAAATCAACAAATCAATGCAAGATAAACATAGTTGACCCCAACATGGGGAATTCAGCCTCACAGTTATGACATTGTAATATTTGAGATATATTCATATAGGAGTTGGGAAAGTTAAAAAGGTATCGTACGAGTGTTACGGAATTAAAAGAGAATGCCACTGGGAAGACAGTCAAAATATCAGTTCAGAAGCAACCCTGCAAGTACAATGGCATGGAGGTAAGTAACTACGGATAATTATAGGCAAGGAAGGACATCAAAAAGTCCGTCGAGTATACAATGTAAGAAGCTCACAGCTTCACAAGAGTTAGAGGGTCCTCCCTAAGTACTACACTGAAAGACTAGCTGAGGAAATAAGGAAGGAGGCTTCAACCTAAACTTAGTTACTTGAAGAAGAAATGGTCATGTAAAAACTATCTCACTACAACATTGCATGCACTCCATAAGAAAGTGGCACCTACCGTGGCTAATGAACGGGAAGTAAAATCAAAAGTGATATTCGAGATCATATGAGTTGCACGAAAATTCCAGTATGTGTGGGAACTAAGATAAGCTAAGTATGCACGCAACAAGGGGCAGAAAGATCAGGAAAATTAATAGCTTGCGTTTAAAGAAAGCTAAAATAGAACGAGAGGAATTATTCGATCAACAATCCAGAATTTGCTACGTTATAAACGCACTTAAGATTTTGGAGTATTATCCATGCAGTATATATGTTGACAATCATACAGCCGTAGAAGACTTCGGTATAAGTTAAAAGAAAGAATTGAGCCTAGGGCATAGACAAAGGATTGAATTATTAGAAGATTGTATCATGGATATTCCATAGTGCCCACGAAAGGCTAAAATAATAACTAATACCCTGAGCCATAGATCGGGAAATAGCTTAAGCCTACATAAAGGCTGATCAGAAGGAGGAGGAAACTAAAGAGTTACATCAACCAAGTAAATTAGGAGTTTGATCATTGGACCCAGAAAATTATAAAAATCATGATTGAAAACATTGAAGAATCACCCTTAATATTAGAGGTACAAGAGAGATAGTACAACAACCGTATTCCATAACGACTCTACGAGAAAGCCAGTTAGAAGAGTACTAGCCTCATAAGAAGTCAGTATGAAGCTCCCATTGGATTTTGTATACACCAGAGGTGCAAATATCAAGTCGTGGATGTGAATTATACCTATGTGGAAGGGAGGTCATAAAAGAGATAGAAGATGTGAGGCGAGAGTTTAAGGTAAGTAAGGTAAAGGTGAACAACGTATGAGATACTCATATACAGAAGATTGTGAATAGTCCACACTTCAGATAGAAGGCCAGAAGCGCTGAGACTCAGTATCCAGGAATGATAACGGCATCGTCAGTGGCATATTTTATGGCCTATGGTTTCTATGTATCGAAAGGTCTAGTTAAAAGAGTAAAGAAGAGTTAGAGACAATGTGATGTCTCGCTTGATGTTCCAAGATAACACAAGGAAATCTATGGTGCAAACAAGTTGAAGGAAGGTTGCGAGTAGTATAAATAGATACATGTAGGTCGCAAGCTAAAGTATGGTAAAGCGACAAGGTTATAGGAAGGCAGGAGTAAGGATAAGAAAGGGCGAGTCAGAAGGTGATCAGAATGGATAAGTCCTCATGATTAAGCCCATGAAAATAGGAGAGCTAACGATTTCTCTAAGTTATAGAAAGCTCAGTATAGCCTGAGTGAACTCAAAGGAGTCTAAGACTAGTAGCATTTAGAAGAGATGGAATGGTGCCCTGGTAGTAGAATGAGGGTGTAATTGTGAAAAATAAAAGATGACGTTTTGGCCTTCGATTGAGTAATGATTTCGTGAATTGTATAGGATTAAAATACTAACGTGAGGAAAATCACATTGGGATGCTATGAAATATGGTTATGAAAGTATAGTGTCACCCCTAGGTGGATCAGGAAAACCACTTCAAATGTTCCACGATGCAGCGTAAGCCCTAGTGTAAATATATTACGTAAGAAGTTTCAAGTTATCAATGGAAGGTTGTAGATCAACATTGAGGTAAATCAACAATAGATGGGTAAAAGCTGCAAAGTATGAGATGAGATTAGGCCATCAGTCTTAAGATAAACAATAATGAAGAAGCATTAAAAGACTTAGCTTTATGTATATAGGATAAGCAACGAGAGTAATTTGGAGTTTGGTAGCAGACCTCAGTAACGATAAATCGAAGTAAGAATTATGGTATAGTATGGCCTACTTAGATGAAGAAAGCTAATGACGCCCAGAGGGACAGCTTGACATAATTTTATATATGAACATAAAGTGAAGCCTAAAGACTGGCTAAAAGATGGAGGAAAACAAAAAGGAGAGACGAGTCGCATAGGCGTACTTACAAAGTCAGAGTCGTACAGGCTGTATGATAGAAGGTAGAAACAGTTACAAGATCGGGAGGATTCCGACCACGAGTCGTGGTCTGAGAAAGAGGCCAAAAGGGGGGGCCTTTGGGATTCATTCACAGCACAGTTTCCTAGATGGCAAGAGGAGTACTAAAGTATTCGCAAGATCTATATGTTATGATAATGATAAGTGCATCAGCCAACATTCGAGGACGAATGTTTCAAAGGGGGGAATAATGTTACACCCCATATTTATTTTTTTTGTACGTGAAAGTGCGCCATAAATAAATTGATGAAAACTCAAAAATGAGATATTACATTCCGTATTTTCATACGTTAAAGATTTGTCATAAGTTTGGGAATGAGAATTATTTTGGGATTATAAGTATTATGCTATTTCAAATAAGTGATAAGTAAATTCGTGAATGTGAGAGGGTAAGCGAATCAAAGGAAATGAGTTTTCGTCGAAGTTTGGCATTTTAAGAAAAAATACTGTCCGAGCTACAATACTCGGTATTTATGGACTAGTGCGATACACGATACCACATGACCATAATAGTAAGGTATACAAGGTGTGTTAAAAGTAAGTAGCATTTTAGGTAATTTGAAATAATTCTTAATTATGTGGGTAATTGGTTAATTATTGATTAGTGAGAGATTAATAAGTTAACAATTAATTAGATTTGTGGATAAGCTTAATGGATCTTATCCTCAACGTGGCAGCAAGCTTAGCCTAATTAAGTGACTCTTTACTCAACAAATAAGGTGTCACATTTAGAGCAATTCTTGGCTAAGTCATCACTTAAGTGGGGCGCATGCCCACTAAGGTAAAAGACTTTCGAAAAATAACAAAAAGTTATGCTTACATCTAATCTACATGGCAGCGTGAATTACTTCATACAAAGAGAGATATCATTCTAGTAAAATCTAGTCTTCATAGAAACATAATTTGTTTGGGAGATGCTAACATCTAATCTACATGGCAGCGTGAGTTACTACATACAAAGAGAGATATCATTCTAGTAAAATCTAGTCTTCATAGAAACATAATTTGTTTGGGAGATGCTTACATCTAATCTACATGGCAACGTGAGTTACTTCATACAAAGAGAGATATCATTCTAGTAACGTAATTACTTGAACATTTCATACGAAGGCTATTTAATACAATAGCAATGGGATTTTGTGATTCTAATGGAGTACGGTGCAACCTTTTCCAAGAATATCATACAGATTTTTCCCTACTCCAGGTATGTTAAGGCTAAGCCCTTCCTTCATTTTGGCATGATCTCAAAATTACATGTATTTGATAACGAGGCATAAAGAGAAGTTCATACTCCCGAATTTATATAGATTATCCTAGTCTCATAAATTACAGTATTCTCCTTATCATGACTTTTTATTTAATTGAGTATTGTCTTCTTCCAGTCATGAGAGCAAAGAGCCTATATATACAGTATTATAGTATTTTCATAACAATCGAGCTATAATCGATGCCCAGGACCCTATAGGGCAACCTCTGATCAGATGGTAAGATATATACCGAGCATGCTGTGACTGAGCGCCTATGAGCGAGCCAAGTTGGTCGAGATGCAGAGCTTATTATGGCCGAGCGCTTATGAGCGAGCCTACTACAGTAGAGCAGTTATATATATACCGAGCCTTATAGGGCTGAACAACTATTTTACTTACTATATTGAGAGAGTTGAGTCAGTATCAGCAGGTGAGTATATCTTCAGATTATCTTTCAGTCCTAGTTATTTTCAGTTATTATATTATTAGTTCAGTTTCAGCTTTCAATATATTACCTTACATACTCGTTACATTATTTTTACTGACGTTCCTTTTGCCTGGGGACGCTGCGTTTCATGCGCGTAGGTCTCGATAGACAGGTCCAGAGTCCTCCAAGTAGGAAATCAGCTCAGCAGAAGATGTTGGTGCACTCCATTTGCTACGGAGTTTCTTGTTTGGTCAGTATGATTTAGATGTGTGTTGTTTGGTATGGCGGGGTTCTGTCCCTACCCTTATTGACAATTATATATTCTTAGAGGCTTATAAATAGATGTCATGTACGTAAAAGATTGGATGTACTTGTCGGGCTATGTTTAGTGTACGAGTGGTTATTTTGGTCTTATAGGCCCATATGTCTTATGTATAAGTTGGCATTACATGTTGCATTCTACCTATCTCACGGCAGCCTCTCCGCTCAATTATCTATGATAGTATGATACGAAAAGATACGTTATGTGGGTACTTGGTTGAGTAAGGTACCGGGTGCCCATCGTGGCCCATCGGTTTGGGTCATGACAGAATTCATGGCTGATTTGTTGACCTTGTACGGATTTGTGCAAGGTCTTGTGATCGATGGAGGCTGGAAAGACGAGAGAAAAGAGAGAGGAAAGGGAAATAGGGTGGCAGGGTGTGGGAGAAATGATTAAGGTTTCTGGGTAGGTTAGGAATGTCTCTAGGGATAAAATGGGTGAGGGAGATTTGGTCTGCTGGATCTTTAGATCAACGGCCCTGATAATTCATGCCTTAATAATTTAAAATGACAAAATACATGGACAGTTCGATCTCTTAGGCTTCGACGGTAGAGATGAATATGAAAATGTATTTTAAATTAAAGAGTAAATAAGAGATAAAACGTGGGTCGTCGATCAAATAGACTGATGACCCATATTGAATGTGCTTTCTTTGTGAGTGAGAGAAGCGCGTGATGTGGCGTGCTCTCATTGGCTAAGAAAGGGTGTCGTGGATCACCAAGGTGGAAAATGAGATGAGTGTTTGGACCGGGTCAGGTACATATTGGGCTTTGTATTTGGGCTAAAATAATTTAACTAATAGCCACTTTTTAATTAGTTAAGAAATTGCAATCGTAGCCTTTTAGTCTTTATCCCTTTTGCAATTTATTTAAATAAACTTAATTATTTCAATAAAATATAGTAAAATTTATAATTGTTAGATACTACTAATTATTGTAATTAATTAATTATTTGTAAAAATACTTTATTAGGACATTAATTTTGTATTATTAAAATAGTAAACTAATTAACAAAAAATTTAAGAAATAATTTATCGAATTAATTATAAAAACATCGTATAGAAATTACCTAAAATAGTAAATATATTTGTAACTACATAATGTCAGTATTACACAATTAATTTTAAACTAATGCTTGATTAATTGAAAATATATTCATTACTGGAAAATACTTTGAAATCATTTATTACAAATTATTAAGCATAAATAAATTAATTTAGAAGGGAGGGTCAAAATAAGCCGTCAACAGAGATATGTTATCTGCACCTTGAAAAGCTGGCCCTAGCTCTCGTAGTCACCTCTCGAAAGCTTAGGCCTTATTTTTAATATCATCCCATAGCCGTTGTGACAACTTTTTCCTTGAGGAATGTCCTTCATAAGCCTTAATTATCGGGTCGATCAACTAAAGGGCAGTCAAAGTTTGTGAATTCGACACTGAATACAAACCCAGGACTGCGATCAAGTCACAAGTTTTGACCGCCTTTGTGGCTAACTATAGTCTGGGATGATGCCTTTAGCTGATAAAGAAGTCGGGAATTGTCTCCAGTGTTTTGACCTTGTGTATGGATGGAGCTTCCAACATAAAAGGGTCCGGTCTTGGAATATTATTAACCACTCCTACGGGAGAAGCCCTGAGACATGCCATAAGAACTGTTCCATTAACTAACAATGAGGCCGAATATGAGGCTTTGGTTTCAGGACTTAAGTTAGTTCGGGGACTACGCTATAAAGTAATTGAAATAAAGTGACACTCTCAGCTAGTAGTGAACCAGGTATATGGAATTTTCGACACCAAGGAGGAGCGCATGCAACAATACTTGAATAAGGTTTAAGTATTGATTTCCCGATTCAGGTAATAGTCGATCATCGACATTCCAAGAGAAGAAAACATGGAGGCATACACATTGTCCAATTTGAGGTCATCCACGGAAATGAAAGGAGCTGATTCTGGTATGGTCGTTCAACTGTTGCATTCAGTATTGGATGTGGGATGAATATTGTGAAGTTACTTCAACCAACCTAAATTGTGATTGAAGAAATGCATTTATAGAGTATTTAAGGCATGGAAATTTCTTGAAGATCCAAAAGCATCCCGAGCGTTATGGACTAAAGTTGCTCGTTACTGCCTTGTTGACGGTCAATTATACATAAGGTATTTTCAAGGACCATTGGTTTGATGTTTAGGAACATCGTAGGCTGACTGCGTGATGAGAGAAGTTCACGAAGGAATGTGCGGAAATCACTTCGGTGCAGACTCATTGGTTCTCAAATTGATAAGGGCTTGCTACTATTGGCCCCGGATGGAACAAGACAAAAAGGCATTTGTACAAAAATGTGATGAGTGTTAGACGTATTCCCAATTAGTGTATCAACCACCAGAACATTTGCATTCTGTGGTGTCACTATGGTCATTCATGAAATGGGGGATAGACATAGTTGGTCTCTTACCACAAGGTCCTGGGCAGGTAACAATTTTTTTGGTTCTGACTGACTATTTTACTAAATGGGTTGAAGTAGGTGCTTACAAAAAGATCGGAGAGTGAGAAGTGATTAATTTCATATGGGATCACATCATTTGTTGGTTTGGAGTACCAAAAGAAATTGCTTGTGACAATGGACCGCAATTTATAGGTTCCAAAGTCATAATGTTTTTGGAAGGATTGAATATCAAATAGATTATATCTTCTCCATTCCATCCAAGTGTTAATGGACAAGCGGAGTCAACTAACAAGGTAATAATTCAAAATCTCAAAAAGAAGTTAGAAGATGCTAAAGGTCATTCGGCGGATGAGCTACCAGGTGTGTTTGGGCATATCGTACAACGAAGAAGTTAAGCACGAGTGAAACTCCATTTTCACTTGTGTATGGTGCAGAAGCTTTGATCCTGGTAGATATTGGAGAACCGACCATAAGGTACTCCCGGACAAACGAGGAGGAAAATAACGAAGCACTGTTGGTTAAGTTTGATTTGTCTGAGGAGCATCGAAACTTAGCATACGTAAGGATGATGAAACAAAAGCAAATGATGGAAAGATATTATAACCGCATAGCAAATCTTCGTTATTTCAAAGCCGGAGATTCGATTTTGAGAAAGGTAACTTAAAATACCCGAAAAGTTAATGTTGGGAAGCTGGGACAAAGGTAGGAAGGACCTTACCACATTTTAGTTATAATCGTTAAATATTCATATCAATTGGAAAATCAAGATGGAGTTAAATTGCTAAGCAATTGGAACGTGAATCGCCTCAAAAGGTATTACTGCTGAAGATCTTTGCTGATAATGAAAGTATGTGCTGCACTCTTTTTTCCTCCGTCCAGTTTTTATTCCAATTGGGTTTTTCTGGAAAGGTTTTTAATGAGGCTGCAATATAAAGCATACTACGAATAAAGGGTCATCGGTGATAGCAAGATCTCCAGTGTTAGAATCTCATACTTAGAATCCGAACACTTGGGGGAACTATTGCATATTAGATCACTAAAAGTGTCACGATGGCCGGGGACTTCTGGAACCGGAGGCTATGTCTTATCTGGATCGGGGACTACATGATCAGCCCCGTAGAAATAACTTGTACAAGTTAGCCACATGTATTGGCAACTTTATTTACTTAAACAAATGAATGTTTATGTAAATGTACTTTTAAAGATGAAAGTATTAAATCAAAGTCTTTTTGTTTTTATCTGATTTCTTGTCCAAATTATATGTTAAATTATTTTATGTTTGAAAGTTAATTAAACTTCAAATTCTTGTATCGGAATAAACAAGAGATGTCCTCTTCAAGAGCACCATAAACATACATGCCCTCTCTTATGAAACCCTCATAGTCATAAGATAGATTCTGGAAGTATGAATGCCCGAGCTTTATCAGTTATAGAAAAAGAATATTTTTTGCACAACACTTAAGTAAAAGATTTCTTTCATTACTTAAAATGCCAAACTCAATAAAGAAGTTTTGACATAGTTACAACGGAAAATTAGAATATATACATCAATCAATTTTATAGTTACAAAGAAAAAGTGAAAATATATACATCAATTATTTTTACATGCGGAGCCCAAAGGAAGAGAATTGTCTTCAGTTTCTTTTGAAGGTGAAGGTTGTTCCGCATCAAGTTCAAGGCCTTCATCCTTATTTTTTCTTCTTCTTCAGGTTACTCTTCGATTTTTGAATACTCGGAGCTGGTGTTCGAAGAGCTTGAAGCAATGGGTCGAGCAGGAATGTTGTCGAGAGCAGTTGTCTCCAATCCACGAGCTTTGGCAATGCAATCATCTATGTTTGCAATTCCCTCTTTGGCCTCCTTCAAAGTCTTCTCCAATCCACAAGCTCTGGCAATACAATCATCTATGTTTGCAATGCCCTCTTTGGCCTCCTATAAGGTCTTCCTCCCCATCTGGTAAATTGCATATGTTTTCTCCAGGAGGAAAGAGTCTTCTTGATCTTGGAGTCGAGCTCAGAGCCTCTCAGTTTTGGATTTCAACTGATCATTTTCAGCCTTCACAATGTCATAGGTTCGGTGAATATCCGTGTTTGTCTTCGTGTGCTCACAGTTATGCTCCATCACCTTTTTGAACCTTTCCTCTATTTTGGATCACTTTTCTTCAGCAGCAACAGACTCCTCAGTTTTGGAACGTAAGTTTTCTTCCAGGTTGTTGATTCATTACATGGAAGCAGACTCGCGTTCAGCGGCAACAGTTATAATATCTTGCAGCTCAGCCCACTTGGCCTTCAAATCCTTATGTTCTTCATATTGTTGAGCAGCTTCTTGGATGTGGGCCATCTTTTCTTTCTCAGATCGCTCCAGTCGAGCTTCGAGTTCGCCCATGTGAGCAACTATTTCTTCAAAAACTATGATGCACTCGACAAGCTGATTTTGTTCGGCATCAAGTTGATTTTGTGCCGTCATAAGCTCTTCTTTTTCCAAAATCAATTTTGTAGACCCTCGAAAGTAAGGAGGGTAGCCTAAAAATGTTAAAGTTAAGGATATGGAGGAAATGTTTAGAAAGGAAAAAGAAAAGAGAGTAAGATTAAATTGATACCTGGGCTGAACAGTGTATGTTGTTGTTGATCAGACACTCAGCAGAAAGAGTATCCATCTGTCTCCAATCTTTGTCCATGTCCAGAGGTTTCAGGTAATTGGCAACCTCCACCGGCTTGGAATGTAATTGTCACTCATTCAAAACTGTGAGAATAATATTGTGTTTTCCACTAGGGTTTTGAATGGGTGTCGGGTAAGTGTTTCTTAAATTTGCATGATCATGTGAGTGTAGAGAACGTACATCTTTTGTCTGTTTGGTTGGGGCCGGTGGAAAGGTAGCAGTTGGTGTAGAAGGTGTTGCGATTGCAGTTGGCGTAGAGTTTGATGGTGAAGGAATGTCTTTGAAAGGAAGTATCGATAGGATCCTGGAAACGAGACTCAGCATTTTCAACTAAATCTATTTCTGTGAAAAGTCTTTGAAGTTCTCCCAGTTGGAGTGCTTGAACTTCTCTCATCTATGTATCTGGTTTAGTTGATAAAGACCTTTTTATTCTTTGAAGAGGAATGGCTTCATCATCAGTTGCTTCTTCATCAAGGATCAATGTGGCTGGCCAGTTGGGGCTTCTTTTGTTGATGCTTTCTCCCGAGTCCCAACTGAATAGGTACGTCTTCCAGGTTGTTGATTCATTCCATGGAAGCAGACTCGCGTTCAGTGGCAACAGTTATAATATCTTGTAGCCCATCCCACTTGGACTTCAAATCCTTATGTTCTTCATGTAGTTGAGCAGCTTCTTGGATGTGGGTCATCTTTTCTTTCTCAGATCGCTCTAGTCGAGCTTCGAGTTCGCCCATGTTAGCAATATTTTCTTCAAAAACTAGGATGCACACGATAAGCTGATTTTGTTCGGCATCAAGTTGATTTTGTGCCGTCGTAAGCTCTTCTTTGTCCAAAATCAATTTTGTAGACCCTCGGAAGTAAGGAGGTTAGCCTAAAAAGGTTATTGTTAAGGATATGGAGGCAAAGTTTAGCAAGGAAAAAGAAAAGAGAGAAAGATTAAATTGATACCTGGGCTGAAAAGTGCATGCTGTTGTTGATCAAATACTCAGCAGAAAGAGTATCCATCTTTCTCCAATCTTTGTCCATGTCCAGAGGTTTCAGGTAATTGGCAACCTCCACCGGCTTGGAATGTAATTGTCACTCATTCGAAACTGTGAGAATAATATTATGTTTTCCACTAGGGTTTTGAATGGGTGTCGGATAAGTGTTTCTTAAATTTGCATGATCATGTGAGTGTAGAGAACGTACATCTTTTGTCTGTTTGGTTGGGGCCGGTGAAAAGGTAGCAGTTGGTGTAGAAGGTGTTGCGATTGCAGTTGACATAGAGTTTGATGGTGAAGGAATGTCTTTGAACAGAAGTATCGATAGGATCCTGGAAACGAGACTCGGCATTTTCAACTAAATCTATTTTCGTGAAAAGTCTTTGAAGTTCTCCCAATTAGAGTGCTTGAAGTTCTCTTAGCTATGTATTCAGTTGAGTTGATAAAGACCTTTTTCTTGTTCGAAGAGGAATGTCTTCATCATCAGTTGCTTATTCGTCAAGGACCAATGTGGCTAGCCAGTTGGGGCTTCTTTTGCTGATGCTTTCTCTCGAGTCCCAACTGAAGAGGTACGTCTTCCAGGTTGTTGATTCATTCCATGGAAGCAGACTCGCGTTCAGTGGCAACAGTTACAACATCTTGCTGCTCAGCCCACTTGGCCTTCAAATCCTTATGTTCTTCCTGTAGTTGAGCAAATTCTTGGATGTGCGTCATCCTTTCTTGATCAGATCGCTCCAGTTGAGCTTCGAGTTCACCCATGTGAGCAACGTTTTCTTCAAAAACTAGGATACACTCGACAAGTTGATTTTGTTCGGCATCAAGTTGACTTTGTGCCGTCGTAAGCTCTTCTTTGTCCAAAATCAATTTTGTAGACCCTCGGATGTAAGGACGTTGTACGACCAAAAAACCTAACCTGTCGTGATGGCGCCTATCGTGGAACTAGGCAAGCCGACTCATTTCCAAACAAAACCGATATTTTCATTTCAAAGATAATTTCAATGATATTTAACATAGAACCTTCATTTAAGGAGTTCAAATCAAAGAAAATAAAAGTGCGGAAAAGAAAAGCCTGACATCGGGGTGTCACTAGTCATGAGCATCTACTACAAACTGTCTACCAATATCAAGGCTAACTCAATCTGGAAAATAACTAAATAAAACTAGAGGAAGATAAGAGGGAGAAGAGTAGGGGTTGCGATCGCCAAACAGCTACCTTGCTATCTCCAAGAAAATCTGCAACCAGAACACTCAATAACCGCTACCGTGCCCAGCTACACCTGAATCTGCACACAAGGTGCAGGGCGTAACGTGTGTACGCCAACTCAGTAAATAACAACAATAAATAAAGATTGAGCAGTAGTGACGTGCAATAAAGCATATAACATTCATATCATGAAATCTCAGTAAAGTACAACATGCTTTAAAAATCAGTGTTTGAATAAAATCATCTCGTTTAAACCCGTTTCCAGTAAAAATCATTTAAAGATAGTTTTCCAATAGTTTTTTCAAACAAAGGCTCAATGCAAAGGTGAGCAAAAATGATGAAATGATAAACAGCCACCCGGGCAAAACATCACTCATATACAGCCCCTCGGGCAAACTTCACAGTCACTCATGTCACTCGGGCATAACTCACAATCACTCTTGCCACTCGGGCATACCTCACAATCACTCATGCCTCCCAGTCACTCAGCACTCGGCACTCGCACTCAGTAGGTAGCTGCGCTCACTGGGGTGTGTACAGACTCCGGAGGGGTTCCTTCAGTCCAAGCGCTATAATATGGACGGACAACTCACGTGCTATAATAATAAAGTATGCTGCAGGCGGGATGCCCCGATCCACACTCATCCTCATAATAAGGCCCTCGGCCGATATCAAACATGTTGCAGCGTGCAGCTCGGTCCCATAAATATCCTCACAAATCAGGCCCTCGGCCTCACTCAGTCATAAACCTCTCAAGCCACTCGGGCATTTCAGTAAAACAGGGCATTCGGCCCAAAACATTTATATCCATCAAAATAGAGTCACAAAAACTGAGTTATACGATAAACAAGTATAAACATGACTGAGTATAGATTTTCAATCGAAAACAATGAGAGGATAGTAAGAAAAAGGCCCTAAGGGTCCAAACAACACTGGCACAAGGCCCAAACATGGCATTCAGCCCAATTTACAGAAACTCTTTCTAAAACATATAAGTATCATATAGTTTCAACAAAGTATGTAACTTTACAGCTGCTACAGGACGGACCAAGTCACAATCCCCAAAAGTGCACTCCCACACGCCCGTCACCTAGCATGTGCGTCACTAAAAATAGTAGAATGATACAAAATCCTAGGTTTCATACCCTCAGGACTAGATTTACAATCGTTACTTACCTCAAACCACGAAATTCTTATTCTACAATGCCCTTTCCTCGTGAATTGGTCTCCAAACGCCTCGAATCTGGTCATAGATAATTCGTTTCAGTCAATAAAATTCATTGAAATTAATTCCATAAGATAATAATGATTTTCCATAAAAATCCAAAAATTAGGTCAAAAATCGCCTGTGGGGCCCACGTCTCGAAACTCGACAAACGTTATAAAATCTGGAAACCCATTCAACCACGAGTCTAACCCTACCAATTTTACCAAAATCCGACCCCAACTCGACCCTCAAATCTTCAATTTAAACCAAGAGGGTTTTCAAATTTTCCCAACTCAATTCACCAACTAAATGATAAAAACAACCATGGATTCGGGTAATTTAACCAATATTGAGTTAAGAACACTTACCTCCTCTTGAAATCACCCAAAATCGCCTCAATTCCGAGCTCCAAATCGCCAAAAACTGAAAATGGGCGTCCCATTTTCAGAACTTAAACTCACTGCCTAGACTTTTCTTCTTCGCGAACGCGGTCAGTGCCTTGCGTTTGCGAAGCACAAAATAACCCCCGTCCAAATTACTCCTTCGCGAACGCGACATCAACCTCGCATTCGTGAAGCACAAAATGCCTCTGCCTCAATGCCTTCTACGCGAACGCGTTCAACCCATCGCGAACGTGATGCTTCATTCCCCCTCACTACGCAAACGAGACACCCCCCTACACGAACGTGTAGACCAATTGCCTGGGGTCTTCGGTTGCTTCCTCTCTTCTTCGCGAACGCGTAACACCTCTCGCGTTCGCAATGCACACCCAGTCCACCCTTTGCGAATGCGAAGAGAAAATATTGCCAGCCTCCCAGTTCCTCTTCGTGAACACGAGGCTCCACTCGTGAACACGATGAAGGAAACCAGATGGTGCATCAGAAATATTCCAGCTGAGTTCCAAGTCCAAAATCCAACCTGTTAACCATCCGAAACTCACCCGAGCCCCTCGGGACCTCAACCAAATATACCAACAAGTCCTAAAATATCATACGGACTTAGTCGAACCCTCAAATCACCTAAAACATCGCTAATACCATGAATTACACCTCAATTCAAGCCTAATAAACTTTGAAATTTCTAATTTCTACAAACGACTCCGGAACCTATCAAATCCCGATTGACATCAAATTTTGCACATAAGTCATAAATGACATAAAAGAGGTATTCCAATTTTCAGAATCGGATTCCGACCCCGATATCAAAAACTCAAACCCCGGTCAAACTTCTCAAAAATTAAACTTTCGACATTTCACGCCAAATTCCTATACCGACTTCCAAATAATATTTCGGACACGCTCCTAAGCCCAAAATCACCATACGGAGCTATTGGAATCATCAAAATTCAAATCCGAGGTCGTTTACACATAGGCCTATATCCGGTCCACTTTTCTAACTTAAAATTTTCAATTATGAGACTAAGTGTCTCATTTCACTCCGAGTTCCTTCCGAACCCGAACCAACTAACCCGATATAACATAATATAGTTGAATAACACAAAAATAAATAGAAATGGGGAAAACGGGGCTATAACCCTTGAAACGATCGGCCGGGTCGTTACATCATCCCCCTCTTAAACATCTGTTCGTCCTCGAATGGGTCTAGAAACATACCTGGAGTCTCGAATAGGCATGGATATCTGATCCGCATCTCCCGCTCGATCTCCCGGGTGGCCTCCTCCACAAGCTGACCTCTCCATTGCACCTTTACTGAAGCTATATCCTTTGACCTCAACCTTCGAACCTGCCAATCCAAGTTTGTCACGACCTAACTGGAGGGTCATGACTAGCACCCGGGCCATACTTGCCGAGCACCAACGTACATTTTATCTAACCTTTCTTATTATCTTTAAGGGCCGACAAGATCAATATAAATAGTAGACATGGATCATGAACATCCAACAATGAAAGATAATGTCATGAACATACATAACATGGGACGACAAGACTGTCAAGAAACTATATATAAGGTACGAGCTATCATGATGCCATGAAAGACTATACAACAAAAATCAGCCGAAAAGGCATTCTAAACCATACATAAGTCGACACCTGTCTATGAGCCTCTAAAAGAACATAAGTGCTACAACATTGCCGGAACAGGGCCCCGACATACCCATAAGGTCTATAACAAAAATGCATACCAAGACCACGGCAAGTCCGGAGAAGGGATCTCGCCAATAACCGCTGAACTGGACAGCCTACTGTGGTGGGGGAGCTGCGTCTACCCATCTATCAGGACCTGCAGCACGACATGCAGCATCCACAAATAAAAAGGACGTCAGTACGAATAAAGTACTGAGTATGTAAGGCAGAATAGCATAAGTAAGAACAATAATGTAAACAGTGATAGGGAATATACAACCTGTGACATCTGGGTACCTCTGAGGGCTACTGACATGAAATACATGATACATACATATATATATACATAAACGTTTAAAACATATGCCTTTGTGGGCATCATCATCATCATATCGTACCCGGCCATAATAGGCTCGGTAAAACGTACCCGGCCATCATAGGGCTCGGTAGAATCGTACCCGGCCACGTGGAGCTCGGTAAAATCCAACTGATCAGTGGTTGCACAATAGGTGCCATACCCGGCCGACTATAGCGCAGCTCGGTAGAGTAAAATAGATACATATATATGATGCATGCTGGACTCGTTGGAATCATATTTTGAACCTTTCGGAGTGACGTAAGGTCGGTATCCTTCGTACACGTTATTAGGATTAACTCTTCATCAAGAAACTTATAAGAATCAGGAACTACCAACAACATTGAAAATATAAGAATAAGAGAAGTAACATCAATACCAATCGTTTCATAAGAAGGGCAGCAATGTAAGTACTGCTAGCTTCTAAGAGTAGAGTATCTTTGGGAGCTCGTTCATTACATTATGTACAATCGGAGTCGTGCAAAAGAATGAAGGGGATAGACTCACATACCTTGTATATACTTCCCAACCTCAAGCTATGCAAATATCACGACTCCTTAGTCTACAATAAGACAAATGACACTATCATTATCGTTTAAGCGTCGTAACTATTATGTATCGACCACAACCTATTTTACGATGAAACGGACAGCACCTCCCCTATTTATATGACTTCCCACAAGTCAATACAATCACCAAACAGCCCAAACAACATCATTAATAATCATATTGAGCCTCCAAAATAGTCCACCAACTAACAACATTACTACCAAGCCTTTCGATATATATTTCACAAGTTCTAGCATCAACGACTTAGCCACAACTTGGATAATCTTAAATATATATAGAGTAAGAGGTTCATTACCTTTAAACAGAAAGAACAACTCCAATTTGACCTTAATTTTCCTCGAAATATCCCTTCAATTCTGCCACAAGAACAAGGAAGCGAAACTAGCAATTAATTCGGGTTTTTCGGCACTAGAATTACTTTAGAAGACTTGAAATCACCTAGGGTTGATATTAAAAACTTGAAGGTGTATTTACAGGACATAAAACACTTAAAACAACCTCCCACACGAGCTGGAACAACACAAAAATCAGCAACAACAAGAAGAACAAGAAACTTACTAGCGCCACGGGATTCCCGACATTTGATTTGTGTTGTTTGCCCTTTGTTTGGGTCTTGGATCATGAGAGAACCTTGAGAGACTGTTTTTAGGGTTATAAGGTCTGAATATACTGAAAAATAATGACTTAAAACGGGGTTGAGGTATCTTATATATGTCCATATGTCTTAAACCGCCTTTGTGGGCCCCATAGAGAGCAGCTTGGCGCACTCTCGCGAAAACGCGAATATCTCTCTATTCCGAGATCGTATCAACGAACGGTTTAATGCATTGGAAACTAAACTCATAGATCTTCAATTTGATAATCTACCCCATAATTCCAAGCACATTGGGAGAAAAATGCAGTAACATTTGACCTAAAGTTTAAGTAAAATTATAAACCTAAGTTGCGACAACTTTTATCAACTTTTATTTCATAACTCGCTTGACTTCAAGACTTATGATGCGGATATTATATGATTCAAATACATTAAAACAAGACCTCTTGGGACAGTTAATCACCTTTAGTGTTACCCGAAAATACGGGTAACAACATCCTTGATTCGTTTAACTTCTAATATTTGTTAACCACTCTTATACACCCTTGTATCGTTTAAGACCAATAGGATTAACTTCTTATCATCTCAAAGATAATCTCTTCTTGGATTTACATCGACTAACTTATGACGTGATCTATGGTATGCGAATTTGGGTTGTAACACCCTCTCCCCCTTAGGAACATTCGTCCTCGAATGTAAGGGTTTATGGGGTGTCTAACTCATCGTGGATTCCGACGGAGATTTCCGGCTGAGTTTCCTCCATAAAATGGACACTAGCCAAACTTGCAAGCAGTTAAACCCAACCTATGGCCTTACAAGACTATACAAAGCATTATGGATATGTACATTATCTGCATATCACCATTTTGTATTTTAAAAAAAGAGTATTCACAAGCTATTGCTTATCTCATAGAGCCGTTTCACCTTATAATGCGTCCTTCTTTCCCCCGACATCCTCGTTATCTTCACTCTGGAATAGGTAAGGGTATTTAGACTTCATCTCCTCTTCTGCTTCCCATGTCATTTCTTCTATATTCTTGTTCCTCCATAATACTTTCACAGAAGCTACATCCTTTGTTCTCAGCTTGCGGACTTGTCGATCTAATATAGCCACTGGCACTTCATCATATGATAGATCCTTTGTAACTTGTACATCTTTGATAGGGACGACCCGAGAAGGGTCTCCAATACATTTCCTCAACATAGATACATGGAATACCGGGTGGACAAATTCCAATTCAGATGGCAATTCTAACTCGTAAGCAACCTGTCCAATTCGTCTAAGAATTTTGTACGGCCCAATATACCGCGGACTCAACTTACCCTTCTTCCCAAAACGCATAACACCCTTCATCGGTGAGATCTTCAGGAAAACCCAATCACCAACCTCAAATTCCAGATCATGACGTCGGACGTCAGAATAAGACTTTTGCCTACTTTGTGCCATCCTCAGTCGCTCTTGTATCACTTTCACCTTCTTAATGGCTTGGTGAATCAAATCTGGCCCATATAATTCTGTCTCACCGACTTCGAACCATCCAACTGGTGATCTACATCTCCTCCCGTACAGTGCCTCATACGGGGCCATTTTAATACTAGAATGGTAGCTATTATTGTAGGCAAATTCTATAAGTGCCAGATGGTCATCCCAATTCCCCTTGAAATCTAGAACACATGCTCGTAGCATATCTTCAAGCGTCTGGATGGTACGTTCAGCCTGTCCGTCAGTCTGCGGATGGAATGCAGTGCTGAGATTTACTTGTGTGCCTAAACCCTTCTGAAAAGACCTCCAAAAGTTAGCCGTAAATTGAGCTCCTCGGTCTGATATAATAGATATCGGCACACCATGAAGCCTAACAATCTCCTTGATATACAACTTCGCATAATCTTCAGCCGTGTAAGTTGTCTTAACTGGCAGAAAATGGGCAGATTTTGTAAGTCGATCAACTATCACCCAGATGGAGTCAAACTTATGATAAGAGCGAGGTAATCCAATAATGAAGTCCATATTAATCACCTCCCATTTCCAGGTCGGAATCTCTATATTCTGAATCAATCCACTGGGTTTCTGATGCTCGATCTTTACTTGTTGATAATTAGGACACTGGGCTACAAATTCTGCAATAGACTTCTTCATGTTATCCCACCAATACTGCTCCTTAACGTCATGATACATCTTTGTCGAGCCAGGATGGATAGAATATCGGGACTGGTGAATCTCAATCATAATCTTCTCTCGCAACCCTGCCACACTAGGTACACATAATCGGCCCTGGTATCTCAGTGTCCCATCTCATCCGATCTTGAAAGCTGTAATCTTACACTGCTGAATTCCCTCTCTCAATCTTACTAAGGTAGGATCTTCATATTGCCGTGCTTTCACCTCGGCTACCAAAGATGATTCTGCTGTGTTCTGTACAGTAACACCTCCGTCATCAGAGTCCAACAATCTGATTCTCATATTGGCCAGCTGGTGAAGCTCTTTGGTCAACCCTTGTCTACCTGCCTCAATATGTATTAAGCTTCCCATTGACTTACGGCTGAGAGCGTCTGCCACAACATTAGCTTTACCGGGATGGTACAATATCTCGACATCGTAGTCTTTCAGTAATTCAAGCCACCTACGCTGCCTCAAATTCAACTCCTTCTGCTTGAAGATGTATTGTAAACTCTTGTGATCTGTGTAGATGTCAACATGGACGCCGTATAAGTAGTGCCGCCATATCTTCAAAGCATATATTACTGCAGCCAATTCCAAATCATGAGTCGGGTAATTCTTTTCATGCTTCTTCAATTGTCGTGATGCATAAGCAATCACCTTCCCACGTTGCATCAATACGCACCCCAAACCTATACCTGAGGCATCACAATATACCACATAACCTTCTGTTCCTTCTGGGAGAGTGAGCACTGGCGCAGATGTCAATCGATTCTTTAGCTCCTGAAAACTATGTTCACAAGAATCAGACCACTGGAACTTGGTAGCTTTCTGTGTTAACTTAGTCAATGGTGCTGATATAGAGGAAAACCCTTCTACAAACCGCCTATAATACCCTGCTAGCCCCAGGAAGCTGCAGACTTCTGATGGTGTTGTAGGTCTCGGCCAATTCTTCACTGCATCGATCTTCTGAGTGTCGACACTAATACCCTCATCAGATATCACATGGCCAAGGAATGCTACTGAGTTCAGCCAGAATTCACATTTAGAGAGCTTAGCATATAACTTATGATCCTGAAGGGTCTGGGCATAAGCCTGAATACGGGAAATATCCATGCCCTCTACCAAGGAGGCTGTTGTGCACTCATTTATCAGATGTGGTCACCCTATCACTCATCTCGGCCACCATATGGGGAGTATAACTTGATAAAGAATCAAACTATATACTATACTCTCATGCACTCATATTACCCTGTCGAAGGTTCAAGAACTTATCAGCTCTAGCTCATCGTATCTCAGCTGGTAAGTAGTGATGAAGAAAGGCCTCAGAAAATTCCTTCCACACGGCTGGAGGAGCGTTCGGACCCCTAGATCTCTCCCAACTATCATACCATAAAATCACTAAATCCCATAACTGATAAGAAGCCAACTCTACTGCCTCTGTATCACTAGCATGCATAACATGCAATGTACAATGAACCTGATCAATAAATGTTTGTGGGTCCTCCTTGGGGTCTGATCCGATAAACACTGGAGGGTCTAGATTAATAAAATCACGAACTCTCGCACTAACCGGTTTATCAGCAGCACCGGTATTCTGCCTCTGAGCCTGAGCAGCTACCAAGCTAGTCAACAATTGCACCACACTGCGCATATCATGGTCTGTAGTGCCAGACGGAGGAACTGGATGTACTGGATGCCTCCTAATATCCTCGGGAGGAGACAGAGAGGTATGAGACGGCATCTCACTCTGAGCCTCACTTTGGCCTGCTCTGGCTGGAGGCACCTGAATGTTACCCTCTCCCACAGCTGTATCAAGCCGTTTACTAATCACTTGCTTCCTAGTCGAAGGCATCGCTGAAAGAAAACAAGGTGAATATTAGATATGAACACTTACTACTCAACTCTACGCACGATCTAGATTCAGGAAGAAGGTAACAACCCTAGATGTCACGTAGCCTCCTGATTATAAATGTGGCGCGCTACACATCCATAATCAAAACTCTACTAGACACGGCTCATAGACAACCCCTAGGACAGACTTGCTCTGATACCAAGTTTGTCACGACCCAACTGGAGGGTCATGACTAGCACCCGGGCCATACTTGCCGAGCACCAATGTACATTTTATCTAACCTTCCTTATTATCTTTAAGGGCCGACAAGATCAATATAAATAGTAGACATGGATCATGAACATCCAACAATGAAAGATAATGTCATGAACATACATAATATGGGACGACAAGACTGTCAAGAAACTATATATAAGGTACGAGCTATCATGATGCCATGAAAGACTATACAACAAAAATCAGCCGAAAAGGCATTCTAAACCATACATAAGTCGACACCTGTCTATGAGCCTCTAAAAGAACATAAGTGCTACAACATTGCCGGAACAGGGCCCCGACATACCCATAATGTCTATAACAAAAATGCATACCAAGACCACGGCAAGTCCGGAGAAGGGATCTCGCCAATAACCGCTGAACTGGACAGCCTACTGTGGTGGGGGAGCTGCGTCTACCCGTCTATCAGGACCTGCAGCACGACATGCAGCATCCACAAATAAAAAGGACGTTAGTACGAATAAAGTACTGAGTATGTAAGGCAGAATAGCATAAGTAAGAACAATAATGTAAACAGTGATAGGGAATATACAACCTGTGACATCTGGGTACCTCTGAGGGCTACTGACATGAAATACATGATACATACATATATATATACATAAACGTTTAAAACATATGCCTTTGTGGGCATCATCATCATCATATCGTACCCGGCCATAATAGGCTCGGTAAAACGTACCCGGCCATCATAGGGCTCGGTAGAATCGTACCCGGCCACGTGGAGCTCGGTAAAATCCAACTGATCAGTGGTTGCACAATAGGTGCCATACCCGGCCGACTATAGCGCAGCTCGGTAGAGTAAAATAGATACATATATATGATGCATGCTGGACTCGTTGGAATCATATTTTGAACCTTTCGGAGTGACGTAAGGTCGGTATCCTTCGTACACGTTATTAGGATTAACTCTTCATCAAGAAACTTATAAGAATCAGGAACTACCAACAACATTGAAAATATAAGAATAAGAGAAGTAACATCAATACCAATCGTTTCATAAGAAGGGCAGCAATGTAAGTACTGCTAGCTTCTAAGAGTAGAGTATCTTTGGGAGCTCGTTCATTACATTATGTACAATCGGAGTCGTGCAAAAGAATGAAGGGGATAGACTCACATACCTTGTATATACTTCCCAACCTCAAGCTATGCAAATATCACGACTCCTTAGTCTACAATAAGACAAATGACACTATCATTATCGTTTAAGCGTCGTAACTATTATGTATCGACCACAACCTATTTTACGATGAAACGGACAGCACCTCCCCTATTTATATGACTTCCCACAAGTCAATACAATCACCAAACAGCCCAAACAACATCATTAATAATCATATTGAGCCTCCAAAATAGTCCACCAACTAACAACATTACTACCAAGCCTTTCGATATATATTTCACAAGTTCTAGCATCAACGACTTAGCCACAACTTGGATAATCTTAAATATATATAGAGTAAGAGGTTCATTACCTTTAAACAGAAAGAACAACTCCAATTTGACCTTAATTTTCCTCGAAATATCCCTTCAATTCTGCCACAAGAACAAGGAAGCGAAACTAGCAATTAATTCGGGTTTTTCGGCACTAGAATTACTTTAGAAGACTTGAAATCACCTAGGGTTGATATTAAAAACTTGAAGGTGTATTTACAGGACATAAAACACTTAAAACAACCTCCCACACGAGCTGGAACAACACAAAAATCAGCAACAACAAGAAGAACAAGAAACTTACTAGCGCCACGGGATTCCCGACATTTGATTTGTGTTGTTTGCCCTTTGTTTGGGTCTTGGATCATGAGAGAACCTTGAGAGACTGTTTTTAGGGTTATAAGGTCTGAATATACTGAAAAATAATGACTTAAAACGGGGTTGAGGTATCTTATATATGTCCATATGTCTTAAACCGCCTTTGTGGGCCCCATAGAGAGCAGCTTGGCGCACTCTCGCGAAAACGCGAATATCTCTCTATTCCGAGATCGTATCAACGAACGGTTTAATGCATTGGAAACTAGACTCATAGATCTTCAATTTGATAGGTAGATCACCCCATAATTCCAAGCACATTGGGAGAAAAATGTAGTAACATTTGACCTAAAGTTTAAGTAAAATTATAAACCTAAGTTGCGACAACTTTTATCAACTTTTGTTTCATAACTCGCTTGACTTCAAGTCTTATGATGCGGATATTATATGATTCAAATACATTAAAACAAGACCTCTTGGGACAGTTAATCACCTCTAGTGTTACCCGAAAATACGGGTTACAACATCCTTGATTCGTTTAACTTCTAATATTTGTTAACCACTCTTATACACCCTTGTATCGTTTAAGACCAATAGGATTAACTTCTTATCATCTCAAAGATAATCTCTTCTTGGATTTACATCGACTAACTTATGACGTGATCTATGGTATGCGAATTTGGGTTGTAACACCCTCTCCCCCTTAGGAACATTCGTCCTCGAATGTAAGGGTTTATGGGGTGTCTAACTCATCGTGGATGGATCTCCAATATACTTCTAGAGCATGGAAACATGAAACACTGGATGCACACGCGACAAGCTTGGTGGCAAGGCAAGCTTATAAGCCACCTCTCCTATACTCCGAAGCACCTCAAAAGGCCCAATAAACTGGGGGCTCAACTTGCCCCTCTTCCCAAACCTCATAACACCTTTCATGGGCAATACCTTCAGCAAAACCTTCTCCCCAACCATAAAAGACACATCACGGACCTTCCTATCCGCATAGCTCTTCTGCCTAGACTGCGCCGTACGAAGCCGCTCCTAAATCAATTTCACCTTATCTAATGCGCCCTGGACCAAGTTTGTACCTAAGAGCCTAGCCTCACCCGGCTCAAACCATCCAACCGGAGATCTACACCTCCTCCCATATAAAGCCTCGTACGAAGCCATCTGAATACTCGACTGATAACTGTTGTTATATGCAAACTTCGCGAGTGGCAGAAACTGGTCCCATGAACCCCCAAAGTCAATGACCCAAGCACGCAACATGTCCTCCAATATCTAAATAGTGCACTCGGACTTCCCGTCCGTCTAAGGGTGAAAAGCTGTGCTCAACTCAACCTAAGTACCCAACTCTCGCTGCACGGCCCTCTAAAACTGCGATGTGAACTGAGTACCCCTATCTGAAATGATGGAAACTGGGACACCATGCAGGTGAACGATCTCTCGGATGTAAATCTCAGCCAACCGCTCTAAAGAGTAAGTAGTACCAACTGGATGAAGTGCGCAGACTTGGTCAACCAATCCACAATAACCCAAATAGCATCGAACTTCCTCGAAGTCTGTGGGAGCCCAACTACAAAGTCCATGGTGATTCGCTCCCACTTCCACTATGGGATCTCTAATCTCTGAAGCAAGCCACCCGGTCTCTGATGCTCATACTTAACCCGTTGACAGTTGAGACACCGAGCCACAAACCCAACTATATCCTTCTTCATCCGCCTCCACCAATAGTGTTGCCTCAAATCATGGTACATCTTTTCGACACCCGGATGGATGGAATACCGCGAGTTGTAGGCCTCCTCAAGAATCAACTCTCGAAGCCCATCTACATTAGGCACACATACCCGGCCCTGCATTCTCAGCACACTGTCATCACCAATAGTCACATCCCTAGCATCACCTCTCCGAACCCTGTCCTGAAGAACGATCAAGTGAGGGCCATCATACTGACTCTCCCTGATACGGTCATAAAGAGAAAACCTAGAGACCACACAAGCCAATACCCGACTAGGCTACGAAATATCCAATCTGACAAGCTGGCCCGCTAAGGCCTAAACATCCAATGCCAAAGGTCTCTCTGCTGCTGGAAGATATGCTAAACTCCCCAAACTCTCTGCCGGCCACTCAAAGCATCGTCCACCACATTGGCCTTTCACGGATGGTACAAAATAGTGATATCATAGTCCTTAAGAAGCTCCGACCATCTCCGCTGATGCAAATTAAGATCCTTCTGCTTTAACAGATACTGCAGACTCCGGTGATCAGTATAGATCTCACAATGAACCCCATACAAATAATGACGCCAAATCTTCAAGGCGTGAACAATGGCTGCTAACTCAAGATCATGGACAGGATAGTTCTTCTCATGGGTCTTCAACTGGCGCGAGGCATAGGCAATCACCCTACCCTCCTGCATCAAAACACAACCAATGCCTATCCTCGCATCACAATACACGGTGTAAGAACCTGAAGCTGATGGTAGAACTAACACTGGAGCTGTGGTCAAAGCAGTCTTGAGCTTCTGAAAGCTCTCCTCACACTCATCCGACCACCTGAATGGAGCACCCTTTTGGGTCAATTTGGTCAAGGGCGATGCAATAGATGAAAATCCCTCCACAAAGCGACGGTACTAACCCGCCAAACCAAGAAAGTTCCTAATCTCTGTGGCTGAGGATGGTCTGGGCCAACTCTGTACCGCCTCTATCTTCTTCGGATCCACCTGAATACCCTTATTGGACACCACATGCCCCAAGAATGCTATTGAACTGAGCTAAAACTCACATTTGGAGAACTTTGCATAAAGCTTTTCCTCCATCAATCTCTGTAATACAATCTTCAAATGCCGGGCGTGCTCCTCCCGGCTACGAGAGTACACCAGGATATCATCAATGAATACAACAATGAATGAGTCTAAATAGGGCTGGAATACACTGTTCATCAAATGCATGAACGCTGCTGGGGCATTGGTCAGCCCAAAAGACATCACCAAGAACTCATAATGGCCATATCGGGTCCTAAAAACTGTCTTAAGAATATCTGAATCCCGAATCTTCAGCTGGTGATAACCGGACCTCAAATCAATCTTGGAGAACACCCTCTCTCCCTAAAGCTGGTCGAATAAATCATCAATACGAGGCAAATGATACTTGTTCTTGACTTCGACCTTGTTCATCTTCCGGTAATCAATACACATTCTCATAGAACCATCCTTCTTTTTCAAAAAATAGAACCGGTGCACCCCAAGTTGACATACTAGGCTGAATAAACCCCTTACCAAGGAGTTCCTGAAGCTGTTATTTCAATTCCTTCAACTCCACCGGTGCCATACGATATGGTAGAATAGAAATGGGCTGAGTGCCGGGCACCAAATCAATACCAAAGTCAATATCCCTGTCAGGCAGCATGCCAAGCAGGTCTGCAGGAAACACATCCGGAAAATCACGTACTACCGGAACAGAATCAATGACAGGAGTCTCTGCACTAACATCCCTCACAAAACCCAAATAAGATAGGCAAGCTTTCTCAATCATGCGCCGAGCCTTCAAATATGAAATCACCCTACTTGGTACATAATCTACAGAACCGCTCCACTTAACCCTCGGAATTCCCTGCATAGCCAACATCACCGTCTTAGCGTGACAATCTAGAATAGCATGACATGGAGATAACCAATCCATACCTAATATCACATTAAAGTCAACCATACTGAGTAACAATATATCCACTCGGGTCTCCAGACCCCCAATAGTCATCACACTTGACCGATATACGTGGTCCACAATAACAGTATCGCCCACAGGAGTAGATACATGAATAGAAGAAATTAGAGACTCATGGGGCATATCCAGAAAATGGGCGAAATACGAGAAAACATATGAATACGTGAAACCATGGTCAAATAATACTGAGGCATCTCGGTAACAAACTGAGACAATACCTGTAATCACAGCATCTGAATCAATAGCATCTGGTCTAACAGGGAGAGCATAGAAATGGGCCTGACCAACCCCTGACCTACCTCCCCCTCTAGGGCGACCCCTAGCTGACTGACCTCTATCCCGAGCTGACTCGGCGGGTGGTGAGGTAACTGGTGCTGTAGTCGGAGGCTGACTCCTCTGTTGAGATAGACCTCCATGACGACGAGGACACTGCCTCCACATATGCCCAAGCTCCCCACACTCAAAATAACTCCCTGGTGCTGGCAGGCGGAAATGGAAGGGAACCCCTAGCACCGGGATGACTAGTAGAAGAACCTGGAATGGAAGAGCCCTGAACAGGTGGAGCACGAGGAGAACTCTAAGCTGGAAGGGCACTAAGTGATGAGTGGCCCTGATGAGAACTGTGAGAACCATGGCCATATGATGCACCCCGATGAAATGGCCGAGCTGACTGAGCCTGTCTGAAATGACGACCTCTACCGTGCTGGAACTGACCCCCAAAAGGAGCACCGATTAATCCACCCTGACCATGAGGCCTCTTGGCCTCCCTCTCAACCCTCTCCTGACCGCGAACCATCTCAATCTACCAAGCAATGTCGGCAACCTCATCAAAGGTAGCACCCGAAACCCGCTCCCTGGTCATGAGCAACTGTAGCTGATAAGTAAGGCCATCAATAAACCTCATGATCCTCTCTCTGTCCGTGGGAACCAACCAGATAGCATGACGGGCCAACTCAGAGAATCGCATCTCATACTGTGTCACATATATATCACCCTGGCAAAGCCTCTCAAACTGTCTGCGCAACTCCTCTCTGTGGGATCGAGGCAGGAACTTCTCCAAAATGACCACGGAGAACTGCTGCCAAGTAAGGGGTGCTGCGCCAACAGGCCTACGCCTCTCGTAAGTCTCCCACCATCTGAGTGCAGCCCCAAAAATCTGAAAGGTAGTGAATGAGACCCCACAAGTCTCCAAATTACCAGTAGTACGGAGTATCCTCTGACACCTATCCAAAAGGTTCTGAGCATCCTCTCTCTCTGTGCCACTGAAAGATGGTGGATGAAGTCTCCCAAACCTCTCCAACCTATGCTGATCATCCTCAGGCATAGCAGGAACCACATAATCCTGAGCAACAGCAACCGGCTGGGCTGGTGGTGCCTCCGGTGTCTGAAGTCCCTGAATAACCTGCTCGGGTGTGCGAGCGATGGGAGTGTGAGTGCCTCCCCTAGCCTGAGAAGTGGTTGCGGCCGTCGAAATAGAGACAGCCTGAGCAAGGCTAGTACATGCTATCAGAATCTGAGCTAGGGCCTCCTGAAAGCCTGGAATCACAATAGGCACAGGTGGTGCATGAGTTGGTGCATCAGCAACTGGAACCTGGTCCTGATCTGGGACAACTGGTAGATCTGCTGGTACTTCCCCAGCTGTTGTACGGGCTACACATCTGCCCTTACCGCGGCCTCGGCCTCTCGCGGCCCTGGCTGGTGTTACTGGTGGCTAGCCCTCCTGACCGGTAGTATGAGTCCTCACCATCTGTGAGAAAATAAAATAACAGATGTTTAGTTACTTGAATCAACAGATTCGCAGGACAAGAATTCAAGAATGTGGAGTTTCCTAAAGGTTCTACATCCTCTCGAAGATAAGTACAGACGTCTCCGTACAGATCCGCAAGACTCTACTAAACCCGTTCATGACTCGTGAGACCTATGTAACCTAGTCTTTGATACCAATCTGTCACGACCCAAAAACCTAACCTATCGTGATGGCGCCTATCGTGGAACTAGGCAAGCCGACTCATTTCCAAACAAAACCGATATTTTAATTTCAAAGATAATTTCAATGCTATTTAACATAGAACCTTCATTTAAGGAGTTCAAATCAAAGAAAACGAAAGTGCGGAAAAGAAAAGCCCGACATCGGGGTGTCACTAACCATTCCTACATGGTATAAATACACCAAAAATACGATTTTTAGAGGACTTTTGACCTTGGAAGATTTTGGAGAGCATTGGACGCTACAAGACACAATATTTCAACATCTTTCCATCAATTCAATACGGGAGTTTGTATTGTAACGTTAGATTGATGTTTTCTTACTCTTTAATTCTATTCGTGAAGACTTTCTCCATATCTTGGAGTAGTTTACCTTAGGGTTTGATATGATTTGGTGACTTGGTTGTTGTTTATGGGTTTTTCTACAGTTTAATTGCTCGAATTTATTGGAGGAGCTTTAATATAATAATGATTTTATTCTTTATAATGTTTAATCGAAAGAGGAACATCTTATTGAATATTATCGCAGTGTATGCCATAGTTTATTTTGGTGATTCTTTGAAGTAATCGAGAGAGATTTTTGATTTACCGTTTAAATTAAGATTGAGAAATATTCGCGAGAAGTTTCTCTTAGATCAATCCTACCAATAGATTCTTGTCTCCCTGAATAGAACTATAAATAGGAAAATTTATATCCATAGTTGGACTCGAAAAATCATCTGCACTCAAAAGGCTATAATTTGGTCTTACTTTATCAAATTACTCTCTTTCTTTTTGTTCTTAACATTGATCTTATTACTACTTCCGGAGAAGCTAAGTCTACAGCCAGACTTGTATTCTCTTCAAGTTACTATCTTAATAATCTTATTTTTATTCTTGTTATTTTCATATTCTTGGATCAAACTAATTCACGTGTCTATAAACCACATTACAAATTTAACTGTATTATTTTACGGGTAAACACTAATCCAATTGTTTCATATTATGCGACACAATCACAATTTAGAGAGCCAAATGAGACTTTTTCTAAATAATTTTTAAATATTTTGAATTGCTAATGAGACTCATAGTACTTAAAATTTCAAGATCTTATCGCTTAAAGTTAAATGGACAGTATTGATAGTAGGCTAGGAGCTCATGTTTTAGCTACATTTTGCACTCTACTTACTACAATTTGATTGTATTTGAGCCTAATTGCTAATACTTTGTACTTATTACGTGTGTTATGTTGTGTAGGATGTGATATCGAGTGGAGAAATATGTTTGGAGCTGAAATGGATGACTTGGAGCTTAGAAGTCTGAGTAAAAGCCCAAGAAATTAAGTCGGGGTCACGTTCGGGGGTCGAGGACCAATTCTGGAAGTCAAAAGTGAGAAAAGAAGATTACTTTGGAAAACATGTACTACCACACCGCGCCATTCGCCACGGGGCGCTAGTGAAAACTTCCTGCAGAGTGTAAAAATTAACTCTATGAACTTCTCCACAGGCGCACCACGTGGGGCGGTACACGATGCACTGCGCATGTGCAAATGTTACAAAGTATTTCTCCTACTTCAGCTTGGAAAGGATAGTTTCGTCCGGGCCCGTTCCTACATGGTATAAATACATCAAAAATACGATTTTTAGAGGACTTGTGACCTTGGAAGCTTTTGGTTGGAGGCTACAAGAAACAAGATTTCTATATTTTTCCATCAATTCAATACGGGAGTTTGGATTGTAACGTTAGATTGATGTTTTCTTACTCTTTAATTCTATTTGTGAAGACTTTCTCTATATCTATGAAGTAGTTTACCTTAGGGTTTGACATGATTTGGTGATTTGGTTGTTGTTTATGGATTTGACTACAGTTTAACCGCTTGAATTTATTGGAGGAGCTTTAATATAGTAGTGATTTTATTCTTTATAGTGTTTAATCGAAAGAGGAACATCCTATTGAATATTATCACATCATATGTCTTAGTTTATTTTGGTGATTCTTTGAAGTAATCAAGAGAGATTTTTGAGTTACCGTTTAAATTAAGATTGAGAAATATCCGCGTGAAGTTTCTCTTTGATCAGTCCTACCAATTGATTCTTGCAAGTTTCACCGCACTTCACATTAGTTTATTTGAAATATTTAGATTTAATCAAGAGAGGAGTCTGAATCTGATGTATAAGCTAATCACCTATTGAATTCGTGAGAATCAATCGAACCTCAAGAGTGAAATATAACAACGTCATATCCAGAATAGCAGTCTTGCACTTATCATATCAAAACCCTTATCTCTCATATTGATAAGAATTGCTTTAGTAGTTAATCGTAGTTTGTAATCATTCCAAATCAACCTGAATAGTAGTTAAACCAGAAATTATTAGAGCATTGTTTAAATCAAATCCCCGTAGAAACGATAATTAAACTATACTATCTTTGGCTAGCGAGCATCAATTTCGTATTGTGTTTTGCGCTGGTCAAATTTTAGTGCCGTTGCCGGAGATTGGTAATTAATAGTGTTTAAAATAATTTTTGGTGCTAATTTGGGATTTGTTTTTTATTATTATTATTTTTTTAGTTGTTAACTTCTCTTCAAGATTTCTTTTGTAGCACTGACAAGTTCCAGGAAGAAAACTTGAAGAATTATTCTTGATAATGAACACTAATTGTTGTTGAAGATGGAGTACACCTAGCCTAAGAAAACGGTTGTTGAGTTAGCAGCTGAACACTATCATAAGTCAGCTATTTGTTGTAAATGTAGTGAAAATCATCTATGGGTTGACTGTCAAGCAGGTTAGTATTCTTCCTATGGTTCATCTTTTGAACCGTCTCACTCTGTTTCTAGTCCATACATGTATGAGGTTTCATCTGGGCACAATTTTATCTCTGGTTAGGATGAATACAATTATTATGAGCGGAATGAAAGCGAAGTGAGACAACCACCTCAAGAGGAGAATGGTAGTTTAGAAGAGCTTATGTACAAGTTTATAAATAGTGTTGAAGAAAGATTTATGCAAAATGATGAAGCCATTAAGAACCTAACAATGCAAGTGAGACCAATAGTAAGTATACTTTCAGAAAGTTCATTGCATTGTGATAGTGAATATATGGAGGATATACCTTGTGAGAATGAGCCTACCGAAGAGGATGAAGATTTATAGAGAAAACTTCCCACTCTGCAAGAAGACACTGATTCAATTGAGATGATTAATGATGACTTTTTGGTTGATTGTGAAGCAATAAAAGAAGAGTTCAAACCCCCATCCACCTTTTCACATTTACAACCTATATTGCAAGAGAATGAGAAACAATTGTTCTTGGACATGCCAGAGGAATATTTTCATGACCTTTCTTCTTCTTTTTTTCTTATTCTAACATTAATCATGTGGATTTTATATTTGGGGATTTATAGGAAGATGCATCGAGTGATCCTATAAAAGAATGCAGAAACACATTGAGAATCATCTTGCATGAACAATTTAGCGCTCAAAGAAAGGCCAAGAAAGAAAGAAAAGAGCGAGTCTTGCAGATATCCTCAGAAGACTTTGGTTTAATAATCTCCATAAATAATCCCAAGGAGCGAAAATGAGGAATGAATTCAGAAGACTTTGGCTTAATAAACTCCATAAATAATCCCAAGGAGCGAAAATGAGGAACGAATTCAGAATTAGGGATGGAGTTCATAAGTTATCGGAAACGGAAATAATTCAGGGGAGTTTTCTTTACCTCTTGCTTTTTACTTGTGTGTCATGGAGACATGCCACAATTTAAAGTATGGGTAGGGGATATAAATATGTATATGTATGATGGTGTTTTTTTGTTCGTTAGTAGTAGTTGAAGAAATTGTTTTTTAACTTTTCCCGGTGATGGATTTCCTCGACTGTCTTCTTGCGGGATTAAAGTCGAAGAAAAAAACAACTAACCGTTTATTTTTGTTTTGTTTTCTTAGGTAGTGTAACAATTCTCCCTTGGTTTTTCTTTGTGTCGCGGCTCTTTTCCAAGGATTTTGCTTGAATCGGGTGTAGTTAGTGTTTCTTTTGTTAGGAAGAGGAAAGTCTTATGCACTAGTGGTAAATGGAGATAACTGTTCTTGACTTTGTTATGCCTTGAGAGTAGTGAGTGCCTTAGTTGTGATGCCTAGGCTCAGTTCTTGATGCATGGATAAATACCTGAAATTGTTTGATTTCGATGTTTGCTTAATTGCTTTGAATAGAGAGTCGAGATAGATTTGATCCTGAGTGAGTTATGTGCCAATGTGTGTGTAAGGTTATTATTGATATTCTGTGCATGTAAGTTGATGTCTAGATCTTGCCCCATGTATTTGCAAAGCAAAATAGTAGTCATGTTCAGTCTAGGAAGTGATATAGGCATTTCTTTATGAGACAGATATTTGCCTATGAACCATTGAATTAATGTGTATCTTAGTTAGCCCCTTTGAGCTCGTAATCTTATTTCTTTGGCAACAACACTACAAGCCTGACCTCTTTGTTTGAATTGACCATCTGTTTGAACCTTTTACCTCTCTTGAGCACTTGAATTTGTTATGAGCTTCTAAAAGCTAAGCTGAGATATGGTGCATTGTTTGAAAAATTGTGTGAGCCGCTCGTGGGGAATTGAAGGGGAAAAAAAGAGTGAGTTTGCTTGGAAAATAAATAAGAACTTAAAGAATAAAAAAAATTGATTCCTTTCTAGTGGTAGTTCTCATCTTGTTTATACTTAAAGATATTGTGAGCTTGATACTATCATGTTTGAAGGTTGGGGTTTGGTTCCACATAAGTGTGGGGTTTGAACTGTTAATGTATATGTATTAAAGTGCTTAGGGAGGTATATTCATTATTTTCTATATGTATCCTACCTGTCCCGCAACCTACATTACAAACAATTAATGTCCTACTTGATCCTTGACTGAATGAGCTCAAATTAGTAGAGTACTACACTACGGGCAAGCCTATGGTACATTTTCTGTGGCACATGAATTTTATTTCTGAGAGTGAGTGAATTCTTTCTATACTAAGTTACAAATTGTTCTTAAACTTTATTGTGTGTGGAAATACTCTCTATTGATTGTGTGAGGGTACATGACTTGTGAAGGAAAGGTAATATCTTTGTCCTCTATGTTAGAATAAGTGAGCAGGGTTTTGAAGAAAATACGTGGCGCTTGTGAGTCGAATCTTGTGGCTAAGATGTTACGGTAGGGTGCTAGTCTGTTTTAACTATTCTTGGCATGATGGGTTAGGGAAGTTGTTTGATGAAAAGGTCGTCTCTATGTGAAGTGTAGTTCGATTGCTCAGGGATGAGCAATGGTTTAAGTGTGGGGTGTTGATGGTAGGCTATGAGCTCGTGTTTTAGCTATATTTTGCACCCTAATTACTATAATTTGATTTTATTTGAGCATGATTGCTAATACTTTGTACTTATTAACTGTGTTATGCTGTGCAGGATGTGATTTCGAGTGGAGAAACAAGTTTGGAGCTAAAATGGATGATTTGGAGTTTGGAAGCCGAGAAAAAGCCCAAGATATTAGGTCGGGATACGTTCGGGGGTCGAGGACCAAGTCTGGAAGTCGAAAAGTGAGAAAAAAGATTACTCTGGAAAAAATGCACTATCGAGCCGAGGGGCGTGGGTCGATAGTGCAAAATTCCTACAAAGTGTAAAAAACAACTCTCTGAACTTCTCCATTGGAACACCGCGTGGGGTGGCGTGCCATGCGCGGCGCATGTGCAAATTTTACAGAGTATTTCTCCTACTTTGGATTGGAAAGGATAGTTTTGTCCGAGGCAGTTCCTACATGGTATAAATACACCAAAAACACCATTTTTAGAGGACTTTTGACCTTGGAAGCTTTTGGAGAGTATTGGAGGCTACAAGACACAAGATTTCATCATCTTTCCATCAATTGAATGCGGGAGTTTGGATTGTAATGTTATATTGATGTTTTTTTACTCTTTAATTCTATTTGTGATGAATTTCTCCATACATATGGAGTAGTTTACCTTAGGGTTTGACATGATTTGGTGACTTGGTTGTTGTTTAGGGATTTGACTACGGTTTAATTGCTTGAATTTATTGGAGGGGCTTTAATATAGTAGTCATTTTACTCTTTATAGTGTTTAATTGAAAGAAGAACATCTTATTGAATATTATCGCAGCGTATGCCTTAGTTTATTTTGGTGATTCTTTGAAGTAATTGAATGAGCTTTTTAAGTTACCGTTTAAATTAAGATTGAGAAATATTTGAGAGAAGTTTCTCTTAGATCGGTCCTACCAATAAATTCTTGCAAGTTTTACCGTACTTTAGAGTAGTTTATATGAAATATTTAGATTTAATCGAGAGAGGATTCTGGATCGGAAGTATAAGCTAATCACCTATTGAATTCGTGAAAATCGATAGAATCTCAATAGTGAAATATAACAGCGTCATATCCAGAATAACAGTCTTGCACCTATCATATCAAAACCCTTATTTCTCACATTGATAAGAAACCAACTCTGATAATCTCTAGTTCTTTGCAGTCAATTGTCAATTGCTTTACTTTAGTAGTTAATCGTACTTTGTAATCATTCCAAATCAAGTTTTGATCATCCTGAATAGCAGTTAAACCAGAAATTATTAGAGCATTGTTTAAATCCAATCCCCGTAGAAACGATAATTAAACTATACTATCTTTGGCTGGCGAGCATCAATTTCGTGTTGTGTTTTGCGCTCTTAAGTATAATATTTTTCTATGCTAAATTAATAGGGAGTTTTATAGCTTTATCCACAAAAATTAAACTACTTACCCATGTGTCACGACCCCAAATTTCTAACTTAGGATATCATGATGGCACCTAGTCCCTAAGAGTAGGTAAGCCTAACACATGCTGAATTAATAACCGAATTGAACTATTTAATCATTAGACTTAAAACAGTAAATGACATACATAGCTGCAAACATCCAATAGTTAGACATTTTCCAAAACCGGTAGTATGGATTCATAAGCTTTACTGACATACATTAGAATTTCTAAATACAATATTGTTCTAAATTGAAGATAAACAATAGTAAGGATAATATCTGAAGGTGACTCTAAGGCCTGCAAACGTCAAGCAGGTATACCTTGAAGTCTCTCGCCTCCCAGACACAACTCTCAACAACACGATCAGAAGTATTTGGATCTACACAAAAATGTGCAGAGGCATAGCATGAGTATACCACAACGATACCCAGTAAGTATCAAGCCTAACCTCGGTAGAGTAGTGACGATGCCAGATCAAGACACCTACTAGCCATAGAAACATGTGCAAGATATAACATAAAGCTAACAATGGAAAGAACATCAATGTAAGACTAACATCGGAAAGATTACTGATTTACAACCAATAATGAAAATAATAGAAGCACAAATGGCAGTAAGAAGTAGACGGGTAATAAAGCAACAACATAATCAGAACACAGATGAGATATGAATGAACTCAAATAAGGAAAAACATATGACAACTCAATTAATCAATCATTTCCAATGCATGGACATACAACAAGAATTACCTCGATGCACCACACCTCGTAACCACAAATAAAGAGACACGATTTTCAAATCTTACACGTCTGGCACCTCGTGCCCACAATAACAATCACTTTCACACGACAAAGCCCACGTGCTACCGTGTACATTGTATCCGTATCAAATATTAGTTAAAATATTTGAGAGATATATTTAAACACAATAACTCATAATAACAATCTTGAATAAAGTAAGGCGTCAAATGAGATAATGAGTTTTTGTTTAGAATCAATTTAAGTAAGATAAAACACAATTTATAAAAAATAGAATATCAGATGAGCTTAGTTTAGAAATTAATAAAATAAAGAAAAATAATATCGTGTTTAAACAAAGTAAAACATCAGTTAAATTATCGAATTAAATATAGAATTTGTTAAAGTAAAACATGATAACAATTTTAAGTAAAGTCAACAACAAATAGGGTGATAGGTATAATTTGAGAACTCAATCTAAAGTAAGAATATGATGACCATTTAAAAAAGCAAAGCACCGAGTAAGATAAATAGTTATATCTTAAGAAACACTTAGAATAAAGCATGTTGATGATTCTTTTATTTAAACAGTTATGTAACCAACAACTCAACAGAATATGAGATAATGACTCCACGCAAGTAAATTCACATTGACAATCAATTTACCAAGTAATAACGGAGGCACAGATTGGCATGTTAAAGCAACACAACAAATCACGTGGAATGCATGACTCACACGAGAGGCCACAATCGTTCCAATACAAAAATAACAACAAATAACCAATTCAATCAAAATACAAATGAATGAATGAAGGAAGAACAATAACAGTTCAAGTCAACAAGTCTTTCCAACATAGAATGTATAATAAGAATCACATCGAGGTACCACACCTTATATTCATACTTCTCACTTCACAATCACAATCTTTCCTTATATCGCCGCGCGATCCTTACATTTAGATATTTTTGAAAATAATTTTCCCAAATAGCTACACGTGCTTTAACCCCCTTATGTCACCGTGTGGCTTCAAGTAATTCCCTTACTAGCAATACGCACATAAATCCCACCTTATGTTGCCACATGCACATCAACCCATATCCTTATACCGCCGCATGCATCAATATCACAACACAATAACATCTCGTACCACACGTTCCTATATACAAAAACTTTTCAAAATCAACAATATCAATGTTACCACAACACATAGCCCACAGCTCAACCACAATGTGTACAAGAATCTCAAAATATCAAAATAAATGAGAAATACTCAACAAGGAAAGATATCCCAATAATCAACAACCTCAACTTCAATGTGCTAATAGCTATCACGACTTCAACTTCAATAACTCAAAATAAAGGTATTCCCACGAAATGACAATTCCAATTCAAATGTATAACATAAACTTAACAATGAAAGAGATAGTATGAAATAGTAACTACTTCTAAATGCAAGAGAATGACTCAACACAAAGAGACTTCATGCAATAAAAACTCCCAATAAGAATAACTCAACAATAAAGGATGTAACATGACAATAAGAGAGGTAACATCTTCAATTAAAGCATATAAGAGCAAATTTAACAATAAGTGATAGAACATGTACTAACAATGTCAAACAAGTCATGTAAGAGTAAACTTAACAATGGAAGATATAAAATGATATGAAAATTTCAATTAAATGCATGAAAGAAGCCTAAGAGTCTAAACTAGTCAAAATACCACATATGAGCCCGCGTACATACTAGTCACCTCGTGTCCACGTCTCTCACATAATTTAATTAATACAAACAACCCTATCACGACCCAAAATCCTTGAAAGGTCGTGATGGTGCCGGACACTACTGTCAGGCAAGCCAACACCAATAATTAGTAAATTCTCATTTTAATATTTTTTGAAATCGTAAATTTCCTTCAATTAAATAATAAATGATGAACTTCACAGAGTAAATAATAATGTTTTTCGCAATCTCAATATTGAATAATCGCATAATCATCCCAGAACCCGGTGTCACAAAGGCATGAGCCTTTACTAGGGAAAAAAATAAAATACAATAACTGTCCGGAATACAAATTTGGACAGAAAAGAAAATACCAATATTCTAAAGGAGACTCTGCTGGCTGCGGATCATCTCACAAGATGCAGCTCACCTAAGTCCCCGTATCAACCACGCTGCTACGCTCACAAGGCCACTATCCATACATGTACTTGTACAACAAAATGTACGGCAAGTGTAGTATGAGTACGAAAACAATGCGTACCCAGTAAGTATCCCGTCTAACCTCGAAGAAGTAGTGACGAGAGGTCAACTGCGACACTTACTAGTGGTCCAATAATATCAGGTACAGTAAAGAAGTGAATGAATATGAGACAGAGTAAATATATGAAACAAACAAGTATAAAATACGTGGTACGATTTCCCTCTTTACAATTTATTCAAGCTCTCAACTAGCAAGTTTCCTCCATAACCGGAGCATATATATATATATATATATATATATATATATATATATATATATATATATATATATATATATATATATATATATATATATATATAATGGATTTCATCAAGAGGTTGTCATAATTCAAATCAGGGAAAAACCCTCAGATACACTGGCTTCTTGCAAAATGTTACGCACGATTCCATGAGGATAATATATATATAGAAAATACCGAGGCGTACGGCCCAATCCAACATAAAAGTAAAATGTGCACTGCCGAGGGTCGAACGGCGCGAACCATAGATGCATCTATTAACCTGCTAAGGCGAAAGGCCCGTCCCATGAGAGTAGTAGGAGGAAATACCCCGCTCGCGAATCATACGTGTGACGCGGTCAAATATAAATTTAAGGAATTTTTCCCCGCTCGCGAATCATATTTGAGACATAGTTACACATAGATTTCTTAAGTTATTATGGTGTTCCTCAATTCTTTTCAAAAATACAAAGTTCAAATGAAAACCTTTAAGTTCCTAACATTTCCTCAATTTCAACTCCCTACAAAACATTTAATAGGCTAACTCAATGTCGCTTCCTTTCAAGACAAACAATAAACATAAATTCAACAACAATAGCAACAAGGCATGATGTAAGCCTAAAAGTACCTGGACATAGGCATAGTTAGTAGCTACGTACGGACTCTCGTCACCTCGTGCGTACGTATCCCCCCACAAATAGAAACACACAATACTTTACTTCACCTATACGGTTAATTCCATCTTACAAGGTTAGAAAGGAGACTTACCTCGCTCCGAAGTTCCTTAACAGGCTCCCAAGCCCTTCCGATGACTCAAACCGATGCCCAACGCATCAAAACTAGTCAATAATTATGCAAACCCATTAATACATACTCAAATACTCATTATAATCCTATTTACAACAATTTCCAACTTCGCTTGAAAAGAAGATAAAATCACCCTTAGGCCCACGTACCCGAATTCCAAAAACTTTCGATGATAAACTTTCCCATGACATCACGGACTCAAATATATAATTTATTCTCAATTCCATGTCCAAAATGTGTGGTCAAAATCCAAATATACAAGATTATAGGTTTTTCTTCAAACCCCCAAATTTCTAAGAATTTTCATGCCCAAAATCCATGTATAAACTTTGTATGTAACTCACAACTAGTAGAAATCACTTACCTCATGCTTGATGATGAAATTCCCTCTTCAAAAGCTCCAAAATGCACCCAAGCCGTGTGAAAAATGGGTGAAATGAACTCAAACTCCGCTTTTAAAACATTCTGTCCAGCCCAGGTCCGCCCTTCTTCGCGATCGCGGGAGTGCCTTCGCGATTGCGAAGGCTAAGCACACTGCCTCCGCATTTTCCTCTACGCAAATGCGATGTTCTGTAACCCAACACTTCGCGATCACACTCCTTCTCACGCGATCGCGATGAGCAAATGCGTAGCATCAGGCCATCCCTCACTCCTTCTTCGCGAACGCATTACCACAGCCGCGTTCGCGTAGCACAACTACCTACCGCACCACGATCGCAGGTCCATTATCGCGACCGCATAGCACATTTCACAGTCTCCCCCAAACAACTCTACGCGATTGCGGACTTCCACTCGTGATCGTGTATAAGGAAACCAGCAACAGTCATGACAGCAACTTCAGCAACTTCAGCGGATCCCTCAAGTCACATTTCAATTCGTTAACCATCCAAATTCCACCCGAGGCCCTCAGGACCTCCACCAATCATACCAACACATCCCAAAACACATTATGAACTTAGTCGAGCCTTCGAATCACATCAAACAATGCTAAAACCATGAATCGCACTCCAATTCAAGCTTCATGAACTTTAGAACTTCAAACTTTTATATTCGATGCCAAAACCTATCAAATCATGTCTGATTGCCCTCAGATTTTGCACACAAGTCACATTTGACATTACGGACCTACCCCAAATTTCAGAATCGGATTTTGACCCCGATATCAAAAAGTCCACTTCCGATCAAACTTCTTAAAAACCTTCAAATTTCTATCTTTCACCAAACGACTCCAAAATGACCTACGGACCTCCAAATCCACTTCCGGATGCGCTCCCAATACCGGAATAACCATACGGAGCTATTCTCATACTAGGAATTCCATACGGACATCGATAACATTAAAATAAACTTAAACCCAAAATTATGGAATTCTTCCAAAATGCTAACTTCCACAATAGGTGCCGAAGTGCTCCCGTGGCATCCAAAACCCGATCCGAACACACGCCCAAGTCCGAAATCATCATTTGAACCTGCTGGAACCTTCAAATCCCGATTCCGAGGCTGTTTACTCTAAAATCCAATCTTAGTCGATTCTTCCTACTTAAAGCTTTCGAAATGAGAATTTTATTTCCAATTCAATTCCGAACTTTCCAAAATTCAATCACGACCACGCATACAAGTCATAATACCCGAAGTGAAGCTTCTTATGGCCTCAAACCGCCGAACGACGCACTAGATCTCAAAACGATCGATCGGGTCGTGACAAACCCAAATCCTAAGGGGTAGTTCCTCCCCCCCTCCCCCCCCCCCCCCACAAAGTTTAGCAAAATACTTACCTCAAAGAAGCTAAATCAATACTCTAATAAGCCCTTCCTATATGAAACAACCTCCGGACGGCTCGAATCTAGCCAAAATAACTTAATATTATAAATAAAAGTCATAGAAAATAATTTCGAATAATAAAGCTTCGATCTTTAATGAAAACCAAAAAGTCAGCCCCGGGCCCGCATGTCGAAACCCAACAAAACTCATAAATTCCGAGCACCCATTCTGATACGAGTCCAGCCATACCAAAATCATTCATTTCTGACCTCAAATTGGCCTTCAAACCATCAATTCATGTTTTAGAAATTTTTACTAAAATCCCTAAAATCGAGGTTGGAATAATCAAATAATAACAAATCCGATTCAAAAATACTTATCCCAATCCAAATAGTAAATATCCCCTGCAAAATCACCCAAAACCGAGCTCCAAAACCTTTGTGAGAAAAAGTAACTAAATTCCGAAACAAGAAAAAAAATACAGCAGCTGTCCTAGTTGGAATCACATTCTAGATGATCCTAAAACTCACGTCGGATAAGTCCAGCATGATCCTTGTGAGATTACACCCAAGATAGCCTCTTGAATCACTCAATTTGGCTTTAAAATGAGGGAGATATGATATTTTAAAAGAAATCTGAAAATTTCAGGGATATAAATGGCATTTGCATAATAACTTGCACCAGAAAAAAAAATCAGCTATATGAAAATGTTCGTTTTAGCACCCAAAATTCATTCGGAAGCTCTCGGACACAAACTATATATGCAGTTTAATCCTAAAACACGCTGTGAGCTTGCTCACGCACTCAAAACACCAAAAAGAGGTCATCTTTATCAAATATTGACAATGGTCAAACTTCAAATCCTTAACTTAACTAGTTTCTCAACCAATGATCCAAAACACATACGAGCCCCTTGGGATGCAGTCCAATCATACCAACAAGTAAAAATACATCATCCAAACTTATCCAAAGCCTCAAAACACACACGGGAACATCAAAAGAAAGAATCGAGGCTCAAACCGAATAGAATTTCTCTTAAGTTGTTAAATCATTATTCTTTCAAAAAAGTATCCGAATCACACTTAAACACTTCGGATTACTTTCATACTTTGCTCACAAGTTCAATTTAACTATATAGACCTATCCAAAGTATACGAATACCAATTGGAGTGCAATAACATCAAAGTCAACTCTTGGTCAAACTTATGAACTCTTAAGCTCTACAAATTGCCAATTTTGATAAATAGTGTTGAATTTTTCTAGGAACATCCGAAACCAAATCTGAACATACGTACAAGTCCAAAATCATCATACACACCTATCGGAACAACCAAAATCCAATTCCGAGTCCGTTTACTTAAAAGTTAAACCTTGGTCAACTCTTCCAACATAAAGCTTCTAAAACGAGAAGCACTCTTCCAAATCAACCCCGAAGCGCTCGAAAATCGAAACCAATCATACACGCACGTCATAATACATAATATGAAGCTACGCAAAGTCGCAAACCACCGAATGAAAAGCTAAAGCTTAAAATGATCGGTCGGGTCGTTACATTCTGCCCCACTTAAACATATGTTCGTCCTCGAACGTGCCAAAAGTCGTTCCAAAGCCATCAAATTGCTGTATAAACTTACCATACACATACCCATGAGCGCTCCCACATCACTTCAACCTATATAATTCTGAAAACACAATCTAACCAAAGATCTTTACCTCAACCTTAGTTCACAACCCTTAGAACCCATTCTCCAAATTTCAAAATTCATTATGATACCCGATTCTTGCATATATACGATGTATAAGTCTGAATAAAGTTGTATCAAGTCGTAACCATATCCCAAGTATAATCACATGATATTCCACATAACCCAGATACACATAGCAATAATTCTCGAATACAATAGCTGCTCAAATAGCAAGTGCGGTATCGGTATCTAACCTCCTATCAATAAAAACTTTGTTCCAAATCTTCGTACACTGCCAATGTTGAAAGAAACATGCAGAAACTCATAAAAACCCATGACATTAACAAGTCATGGCGCTCTCTTACCCGACAAGAACCTTAGCCGAAATCTAAGCTGACTAGTGATATTATCCTTCCAACATACCTTAATCAAGTCTGATGACACTCATTCCAGGTCAAATAACCTTACCATATCTAATACAAGCTACTCTACCATCATGGCATACCAATCCTATTTAGAGTCACATACCATGCCATTCATGCACCAATGAACAATAGCTCAGATATACCCAACGATGGAAAGAGAATAAAATGAAAGAATTGCCCTACCAGCTCAACAGATACCATCGTCATGCGCAATTCTACGAACCTATCACACAAGGAGAAACAAACATACTTGATACTCTCAAGGATCATATCCAACATAACCCTGCTGCGATGTGTGACCAAAATCAGACACCGGTCCACATGGAATATGTCAAGCCATGAGGCTCACAATAAACATACGTAAGCATATTAACAACAAACACGCGAAGAACATGACTATCACCATGGAGAAAATGATATCACTATATATAACAAACAGAAGACCATAATCAAGGCGCAGTTAATCATGCAATATCCCAAGAGCCACCTCGCTCGAATTCCTCCACAAGGCCCAAACACAACCGAATCAGGTGTGCAAATAGTCAACAATCTCACAACTTACCATAGCATAGGAGAGTAACACAAGGAATACATCAGAACACGAATAATATCAACTCTAAGCGATGAAACCACCATTAACATCAGGTGTGCCGGGTAAACAAATCCAACTCGATATAGAATACACATTCTCATTAGACCTGCCAATGGCCTCCAAATCAATTATTATCCTTCCAAAATAGGTAGATAGCCTCCAAAAAGCCCACTATAACATATCTATAACACATATCATCAGTCGCCAACCTTTTAGTATGCCTTCATCATCCACAACCATAGAAATACCTGCCTCTAAGAACCCTCTTAATCTTCAAATCCTTAGAATACCAGAATATCCATATCCAATCCCAGCTACACTACTCAAATGACTGACGCATTCCTTATACACGATCCTTCCACGAGAAATTAAGGACCCGACCAGTCATTTTGAGCATTTGCACTTCGCTTGGTAGTTTATGGCCATGCGTTGCTCTGTATGATGTATTATGACTTATGTAAATCGTCGGGTTTTTTTTTCAGGTTATTCAAAATTAATTTGGAAGAATGAATTTCATGATTTAAGCTTTAAGTTGGAAGAGTTGACCAAGATAGACTTTTTATATTTGACCTCGGATTGGAGTTTTGATGGTTTCGTTAGGTCCGAGTGGTGATTTAGGACTCGGGCATATGCTAGGATTTGCATTTGGATGTTTCTAGAAGGTTTCGATACAAATTGATGAAAATTGGAAATTGAAGGTTTGGAAAATTCATAAGTTTGACCGAGAGTTGACTTTATGGATATTAGATTCGAATTGTGGTTCTGGGAATTTCAATAGCTTCGCTATGTCATATGGTACTTGTGTGCAAAATTTGTGTTCATTCTGGGTTGATTTAATATGTTTCGGCTCGAGTTTTGGAAGTTGAAAGTTCAAGGTTCATTTATATTTGTTTTGCGGTGCGATTCGTCGTTTAGATATTATTATGTGTTATTTGAGGCCTCACATAGGTCTGTGTTATATTTAGGGACTTGTTGGTATATTCGTACGGAGTCCCGAGGGGCCCGAGGGGAGTTGCGGATAATTGGTCGCAGAAGTAACATCGCAGATGCGGGGTTATCTTCACAGAAGCTTGAAGAGGGAACTGGGCGTGAGGACCGCAGGTGCGGGTGCTTGGTCGCACCTTTGAGACTGCAGATGCGGATTAATGTACGCAGGAGCGCGATCGTAGAAACGGGTAACGGATAGCAAAAGCGATGGTTGCTGGTTGGGGGGGACTTCATTGCAGAAGCGAAATTCGTTGTGCAGATGCGACATTGTGACCGCATATGCAGAAACTGCTGGGCAGAAGCTATAAATATCGAGATTTTGGTTCTTTTATCATATTTTGAGATGTGGGACTCGGATTCAGGCGACTTTTGAAGCAATTTTTATTACAAGGATTGGGGTAAGTGTTCTACACTTGGTTTTGATTTTATTTCATGAATCTATCTTCATTTTTGGCAATTGGTTGATGAATTTTAAAGAGAAATGGGGGGGGGTTTGACTAAAGTTTCATAAAGCGAATTCTTTGGTTTTGAACATCGATTCAAAGTCGGATTTGAGTGAAACTAGTATGGTCGGACTCGTAATTGAATAGGTTATCGAATATTTTGAGTTTTGTCGGGTTCCGAGGTGGGGGCCCGAATTGGACTTTTGGGATGATTTTTGGGCTTTGATTAAAGATTCGACCTTTATCAATTGAGTTTGTTTCCTTTGGTATTATTTGATGTATTTGAGTTGCTTTTTGGGTAGTTTCGAGCCGTTCAGAGGTCGGTAAGTGCGAGATGGCATTTTTTGGAGCATCGTTTGGCTTGCTCGGTATTGGATTTGGCTTGTTCGAGGTAAGTAACACTTCTAATCTTGGTGCTGAGGGTATGAAACCCCGAATTGCGTATTATGTGATTGATGTTGAGGTGACGCACATGCTAGGTGATGGGCGTGTGGGCATGCACCGTGTGAATTGTACTTTAGTCGATTCCATAGAACTGTGTAGCTATCTTCTCTGGATATTTTCATTGTACTCTATGTGTTAGAAAACCTAAGCTGTAATTCATGCTAGAAATCATGCTTAGGCTTATGTTGGTATTATTGGGACCCACTGAGGCCACTTCTCCTGTTGAATTTTATGTTTAATTTGAAGTTTGGTACTTAGTCATATTTATTCATTGCATACCATATCTCAGCCTTTGTTGCTATTTATTGATACATCATATCATCATTTTTGGGCTTGTTTCATGACATTGTGAGCCCGAGAGACTAGAGAGTTTAATGACTGAGTGAGGCCAATGACCTATTTGTGAGAGATATTTATGGGATCGGGTTGTACGCCGCAGCATGTTTTATTGATTTATACCTGGATCTGGCTTATTATAGCGCTTGGGCTAAAGGAGCCCCTCCGGAGTCTGTACACACCCCTAGTGAGCGCAGTTGATTTTTATTGAGGGATGGATCTTTCCTGGACATGGATCTTGCCCGAATCATTTATATTTTGGGATGGATCTTCCCCTGGGTTGGATTGGCCTTATACAATTGTGTGTGTGTGTGTGTGTGTGTGTGTGTGTGTGTATATATATATATATATATATATATATATATATATATATATATATATATATATATATTTGGAATGGATCTTTCCTGGGCTGCATTGGCCATATACAATACTGAGTGACTGAGCATGTCAAGTGATTGAGCATGATGAGTGGAAACGGGAACATTAAAACAAAGAATCGAGGCTCAAACTGAATAGCATTTCTCTTAAGTTGTTAAATTTTTATTCTACCAAAAGAGTGTCTGAATAACACTTAAACACTTCAGATTATTTTCAAACTTTGCACACAAGTTCAATTCAACTATATAGACCTATCCAAAGTCTCGGAACACCAATTGAAGTGCAATAACATCAAAGTCAACTCTTGGTCAAACTTATGAACTCTTAAGTTTTTCGAGTTGCCATCTTTTGACAAATAGTGTCGAATTCTTCTAGGAACTTCCGAAACCAAATCCGAACATACGTACAAGTCCAAAATCATCATACAAACCTATCGGAATAATCAAAGTCCGATTCCGACTCCGCTTATCTAAAAGCCAAACCTTGGTCAACTCTTCCAACTTAAAACTTCTAAAACGAGAATCATTCTTCCAAATAAACCCCGAACCGCTCAAAAACTGAAACTAATCATACACGAAAGTCATAATACATAATATGAATCTACTCAAAATCTTTAACCACTGAATGAAACGCTAAAGCTCAAAACGACCGGTCGGGTCGTTATACCATATTTATCCATTTATTTTTCTACCTATCAAACTAATTACCCTTCCTACCCATTATAGCTTTAGTGGGCAACTGCCTCCTTTTTCTCCTTTTATTTCCTCATTTTTTCTTCATTTTTGTTTCTCCTTTTTTGTTCATTTAGTTTTTTCAATCATATTATTCTTTATTTCCTTTTTTCTCACCATAATCTGATTCCAAACTCAATTTTGGCTCCTTTTTTTTAATTGTTTTCCTTTTGTTCATTTTCTTTATTTCTTGTCCCTTTCTAATTTCATTTAAATCTTTTTTACTTTTCTTTTCTTTTTTTTACATAATTTAATTTTATTCACTTTTTCTGCTTCTTTTCTTTATCCTTCTTTTTTTATATAATAATAAAAGATAACTGATATAGTAAACATTCTTTCACCTTTTTTAATATAACTGGTATAATATACCTTTTATCTTCTTTTCTCATTTTCTTTTTCTCTAAATCCATTATTAGAACAACTTATATATTTGCCTATTTTCTCTCCTCTTTTTTCCTTTCAATTTCTTTCTTTTTTTATTTTTTCTTCTTTTCTTATTTTATTTATTATTATTTTCATATAATATTTTCTTTATTTTTTTTCATAAATTAAGTATGCACACTTTTTTTGGCTCCTTTATTTTTGTTCCCTTTATTCTTTCTTTATTTTTTACTATATCAAAAAAAAATAACTAGATCTGTTTATTTTTTTTAATTATTTTATATTAATTACTAGAAAATAACTTATTCTAGCCAATAGTATACTAAATATATTAGTAACAGTTGAAGTATGTTGTTGCAGTACACTATGATACCCATATAGTATACATTATATATAGACAGGATATCATAGATGACTGGTTTATTTATTCAACCAAATAAAAATACTCATCAGTCCTTTATGATACCCACATGGTATATATCATATACTAACACAGTATCATAGAGGTTTGATTTATTACTTTCAGAGACACACTCAATCCTCTATGATATCTACATAGTATAATATCATATACTGATAGGGTATCATAGAGCTCTGGTTCATTCCATCTAGAAAACACGCAGTCCTCTATGGTACCAGCCAGATATATATCATATACTGACATGGTATCATAGAAAGGTTCATTCCTTCAAAAAGAACTCATTAGTCCTCTATGATACGCACATGGTATATATCATATACTGTCAGGGTATCCTTGAGGACTAGTTCATTCTTTCAAAATATTTAGTAGCATATTATTGTAATTATTTATTGACACTTGATTTAATTATTATATACCAATACCCGATTAGAATCAGATCAAAATAACTACAAACTCAGTAAATTTAATTTATGACTTTCAAGCTATAAGGTCTTTCAACGGTGGATCTAATATTTCTTACAACAAATCACTATGAACTTCCCAAAAGATATTAGAAATGATTATATGTAACATTGTTACTACAAAACAGTTATTTAGCTTATCATTGAACCATATCAAATCTCAATCAACAAAATCATAATTAAAAAAAAGACAGTGATGTCACGGCCTAAATCCCACTATAGCTTGTGATGGCGCCCAACGTTGCCGTTAGGCAAGCCAGCGGTAAACTATCAACATATTTATTCATTTTATTAATTTTGAAATCATGAATTTTATTAAATAAATAAATTTGCGCATTTAGAATCATGGATACACACACAATTAGTAAGGTATAAAGATGAAAGGTGACAATGTTGTGCAATCCCGTAAAATATCAACTAAAGTATCCCAAAACCCAGTATTACAAGTGCATGAGCGTCTACTAAAGAGTGCAATAATAATACAACATCTACCTGGAATATGAATAGACAGGATAAGGTAAATAAATATGGTGAAGACTCTGTGGGTTGCGACACATAGCATGGAATGTAGCTCACCATAAAGTCCCTTCAACACCTGTGTCAATGCACTAAGATGACCACCAAATGAATCTAATAGATCTTGCACATTTAGTGCCAAAGTGTAGCATGAGTACGTAAATGAACACGTACTCAGTAAGTATTTATCCTAACCCCAAAGAAGTAGTGACGAGGGGTCGACATCGACACTTACTAGTGCTCCAATAAATAAAATGCATGAATCATAAGCAGGTATAAAATACAACTGGATCAATAGAATAAGGAACAGTAGATAACAAAATTCGTTAACAAATATTATCAGTTTAAATAACCCCAAGTACCACATGATATCTCAACAAATAAGAGCCATCAATTAGATATCCGATCTCAAGTCATAAAGAGAATATTACGTAATTTTCAAGTTTAATGACGAGGGTAATCTCGTGGTTATTCGGACTCCTAGCGATTTTACACACGAATTATGACGAGGTCGTTCGGACCGATTCAAAGTCGTGTACATATACTACCGAGGTCGTACGGCCCGATTCGTGGATGCATCTCATATTGATATTTTATAGCACTACCGAGGTGTTTGGTCCGATCCCCAGGAAGATAAGAAACTTATCGAATTACGGGCTCGTAAAGTAATCATGACTTTTACCAATTTTTGAATATCTTCCCAACAACTCTTGGTAATAGGATTTAATCTAACATGATCTCTAATCACATTTCATTTTGAAGTCTTAGGTAATTGATGGTAGGCTATAATCCCGTATTTTAGTCACTTAATGCACTCTAATTCACTGCACTTTACTTGTTTTAAGATTTAATTATTAGTGTTTTGCACTTATTGTGTGTTTTATACGTTGTAGGAGTGATTCCAAGCTATGTAGATGTTATAAAATAAATTTGAGCTATTTGGAGCTTTGTAGTCTGAGTAAAATCCCAGGGGATTAAGTCAGGATCATGTTCGGGGGTCGAAAACCAAGCCTGGAAGTCAAAAATTAAAGTTGGAGCTGTACTCTAAGAAAACCCCACTGCCGCGGCAGCCCAACTTTTGCTGCGTGACAGATGTTTAGCTCTCTGGATTTCCCGACTAATGCTCCGCATGGAGCATCGCCCCATGCGGCGTGCCTGTGTATTTGTTTACAGAGTGAAAATCCTATTTCGACTAGGAGAAGGTGGTTTCGTATGGGCCCAATCCTACATGATATAAATACATGAAAAATATTATTTTCTAGACTTTTGACATACGCTAGACCTAAGGAAGAAAAGGAGGAGTGGGAGGAGCAAAAGCAAGAGGATTTCATCATTCCTTCCTCACTCAAGACCCGAGTTTGGATCGAATTTATATTTTCTATACTTTAATTTTATTTGTGATGAATTCCTCCATATCTATGGAGTAGTTTTATTTAGGGTTTGATGGATTTGGTGTATTGATGATTGTTTGTAGGTTATAACTATATTTTTATGTATTGAAGTATTTTTGGATGATTTAATTGTTGCATTTATAATCACTTGTTCATGTAATCGAGAGAGGCATAACTTGTGATATCTGTGAATTATATTGTTTGTTAAGTTCATTTATTCTTCTTAGTAATCGAAAGAGGGTAGTTGAATCATTGATTAAACCTAGTTAGGAGGATAATCGAGAGAGGTTCTCCTAAATACCAATCCACTACGCATTCTTGCATATCTTCACTTGCTTAAATTGGTTCATCTTGTAAGGTTAAGACTTAATCGAGAGAGGAGTTTTTGCTGAATGTTTGAACTAATAATTGAGTGAATTCGAGAAACTCACTTAAAAATTAGAAGTGAATTACCTAGAGTTAGATCCGAAACAATTATCTTGCACCTATCCTATCAAAACCCTATCTTCTCCCATTGCTAACCTTCTTTGCTTGTTCCTTGTTGCGATTGTCATTAGTCAATAGCTTTAGATTCTTAGTTAATTTTAGTAGGAAATCATATAAATCTCAATTGTTGATCATCTTGGATTGCAACCAGGCTAGAAACTATGAGAATACTGTTTAAATCTAATCCATGTGCATATGATATTATACTATACTATATTTGATTAGCAAGCAAAATTTAGGTGTGTATTTCGAGCTCGTCAAATTTTGGCGTCGTTACCGGGGATTGGCAATCAATATTGTTTGAAATAATTTGTAGTGCTAATTCAAGAATTTGTCTTTTTCTTTTTCTTTTTTTTCTCTTTTACGTTTGGTGTTCTTTGACTACGCGCAGGTTACAAGTTGAGGTTGGTCTATGACTTGAGCTTTTGTGAAAGAAGTGCTAACATACGATCCAGATATAGAAAAACAATTGAGACAACTGATGAAGGAAAGAAATCTCAGTGAGACGTTAGAAAAGGTTGGGCAATCCTCACCCAAAGAAACTATGGGTGGAAACGATGATGCTAATGTAGATTTGGCTGCGAGGTAGGCAGCACAACAATGAGAAAAAGATGCACTGGGTGATGAGAAAGCAATTATCAAAGATACACAGATTATCTATGAAGAAGAGAGGGGTTGAAGAATTTCTCAAAATCAACTTCCAATTGCAGCTAACAATTTCGAATTAAAGCAAGGGTTTCTTCAAACCCTTCAGAATTGTTGTGTCTTCAGAGGGAACCCAAACGAAGATCCAAATACACGTCTAATGGACTTCGAGGAGATTATGAACACCTTTCAATATAATGGTGTGTCACGAGATGCAGTGTACTTAAGGACATTCCTCTTCAAACTCAAAGATTATGCAAAGTAGTGGCTTCGAAGCTTACCCATGGGATCGATTAGAACGTGGGAGGAGATGACCGAAAAATTCCTTGACAAATATTTCTCCTCAGCTAAAACGGGCAAGTTTAGAAGAGAAATCCATAACTTCTTCCAGAAAGAGACTGAAACTATTTTGTAAGCATGGGAGAGATTTAAGGAGATAGTTAAAAAGTATCAACATAGTGGAGTTGAACTCTGGATGAAACTCCAGGACTTTTGATATGGATTGACATCGGCTTCACGCAGAACATTGAGCAATGCAGCAGGAAGCCCTTTGATGAAGAAGACTCCAGAGGAGATAGTCAGAATTCTTGATAAGTTGTCTGAAGATGCAAATAGTGGCCCTCTGAGAGTGCTGAAAGGAGAATATCAGGTGGTGTTCACCAAGTTGATGCTAATACATCTGTGCAGGTACAACTTGATGTTATGGCTAAGGAAATACGAAAGCTGGCCTTAGCCTCGGTACAAAATGAGCCTCACGCAGCATGTGATATATGTAGAAAACGACACCCTACTCATAAGTGTCAAGCCTCAACTGAGGAAGTGGATAATGTAGGAAATTACAATTTTAATGCAATGGGTCAGAGGAATCCTAGTTTTTCATGGAGTTCACCTGGAGGTACTGTGAATGCTTGGAAACAAAATAACTCTAGGTCCCAGAGACATGGAGCTCCAGCATACCAAAATAAGCATGGTACAAATATCAGCCTCAACAGCCCGTTCAGCCTGATCTAGAGGATCTAATGAAGGCCTTAAGTATCAAGACAGATGAGAGGCTGGACGCCCATGGAGCAGCTATCAAAGAGTTGGGCATATCTTTTCAAAACCTAGAGAGACAAGTGGGACATATTGCAACAATATTATTTTAGAGGGCTCCAGGAACTCTCCCGGTTGATACTGAGAGAAATCCCAAAGAAACAGTGAATGGTGTAACTCTGAGAAGTGGAAAAGTGTTGAAAGATCCCACCTCGATCCAAAAGGATGTGAAACCTAAAAAAGAAAGTAGGTAGTAGCTGAAGAATGATGTTGATAATAAGAAGAAGGGCCAGATAAAAGCTGAGAAAAAGAAGAAGGGAGAAACTTCGAGAAGGGAGGAACATGATGAGAGCGGGCATATGCCTGCTTTACCTTTCCCCCAAAAGCTATATAGAGAAAAGTTGGACAAGCAGTTTGGGAAATTTTTGGATGTGCTGAAATAGATTCATGTAAACTTAAAATTCACAGAAGTGCTCTCACAAATGCCTGCTTATGCCAAATTCTTGAAGGAGATCCTTACATAGAAGAGGAAGATAGAAGAGACTTTAGTGGTCAAGCTCACAGAACATTGCATTGCGATAATGCAAAACAAACTCCCACAAAAGTGTGGAGATCTAGGGAGTTTAACTATATCTTGCTCTGTAGGAACTATTCATTTTGACAAGTCTTTATGTGATTCTAGTGCCTCAATTAATCTAACGCCTCTATCTATTTACAGGAAATTGGAGAAGGCGATTGGAGAATAAGGTCTGCACCAATATCGTTATAGCTGGCAGACCAAACGACTTTAATACCCGAGGGGATAATATAAGATGTGTTAGTTCGGGTGGATAAGTTCGTATTTCCTGTGGATTTTATAGTAGTGAATATGGAGGAAAACAAGGAGGTCCCCCTCATCTTAGAAAGACCATTCTTAGCGATGGATAGAGCTATATTATATATACACGATAGGAAAATCGTACTTAGAGTGGGTGAAAAGACTGTGACTTTTGAGATGAATGTAGCAAAGAGGGTCCAAAAAGGAAAACCAGCTGCAACTATTGAGTGGAAAGTGAAGCGGTCGAAAGAGAAGGCTGTAGTGACCGAGAAAGATAAGTGTGGGGTGTATCCCAAGAAAGCCAAGAAGAAGCTATCTTCATAGATCAGCGCATTAGATCAAAGGCAAGGAATGGAGCCCAACTTCAACTCAGACCCCGACTAGATATTTAGGGAAGTTTCTGTTACCTTATGCTTTTTAATTGTGTGTCATGGGGACATGCCACAACTTAAAGTGTGGGATGGGGGGATATTTGTATGTATGTATCTTTATTAGTTTTTTGTTTGTTAGTTGTAGTAGTTAGAGATTGAGAAACATTAATTGAGAAAAAATATAAAATTTTTGATTTTTCCCGACGATGGATATCATTGACAGGTTTCTTGAGGGATTATAGTTGAAAGAAAAAAGACAAAAAGATTTTCTTTTGTTAGGTAGTGTAATAATTCCCTCTTGGTTTTTCTTTGTACCGTGGTTCATTTCCAAGGGTTTTGTTTGAACCGGGTGTAGTTAGTCTTTATTTTTTAGGAGTAGAAAACCCTGTGCTATGAATTGAATTGAAGGAAATATCTCTTAACTTTATTATACCTTGAGAAAAGTAAGTGCTTTAGTTGTGACGCTTAGGCTCAGTTTTTGACTCTTGTATAAGTACATTAAAGTGTATGATCTTAACTTTGCTTAACTACTTTGACTAGAGTGTCTTGATGGTGTAATCTTGAGTGAGTTATGTGCCATGTGTGTGAGAGGTTTTGTGTTATTTTGTGCATTGCATTTGATGTCTAGAAATTGCCACGTGTATTTGCAAAGCGAAATAGTAGTTTATTTAGTTTTAGAAGTAATATAGGCGTTTCTTTGTTGAGCAGATATATGCTTTTGCCCACCTAATTGTTATGTATCGGAGTTAACCCTTTGAGCCTGTAATCCCGTTTCTTTGGAAACCACATTACAAGACCTAACTATTTGTTTGAATTGAACATCTATTTGATCCTTGTACCTCTCGTGAGCACTTGAATTTATTATAAACTTTGTAACAGTGAAGTGTGGGGTGGTTGGTTTGGCTTTTGAGTGAAACTATTGAACTAAGGAGAAAGGTGCACCGTTTTGAAAAAGAAAGATCCACTTGAATAGAAAAAGAAAGAAAAAATAAGTGGATGATTGTGAAAAATATTCCTTGGTAGTAGTAACTTGATGTAATTGTGCTTAAAGAAGTAGGCAGTTAATGTATATTAATGTGAAGGTGGAGTTATGGTTTGACATAAGTGTGGGATTTTGAATGGTTAATTGTATGTATTAAAGTGCTTAGGTAGGTGTAGTCAGTCTTATATCCAAAAGTATCCTACCCATCCTGCAACCTACATTACAACAAATTAAAGTCCTACTTGATCCTTGACTGAATGAGATCAATTAGTAGAGTAGTACACTTCGGGTAAGCCTATGGTACGTCTTTTGTGGCTTATGAATGTCACTTCTGAGAGTGAGTGAATTCTTTCTATCTTGAGTTCCTAGTTATTTTTAAATTTTGCGGTGTGTGATATATGTGGCGTGCCATGGCTTCCCAACTTTTGCTTCCTGACAGATCTTTAGCTCTCTGGATTTCCCCACTAATACCCCGTATGGCGCGTCGCCCCATGCGGCGCGTCTGCTTATCATTTTACAGAGTGAAAATACTATTTCGCCTAGTAGAAGGTGGTTTCGTCTAGGCCAGACCATACTTGGTATAAATACATGAAAAAACGTTATTTTCTGGACTTTTGACATACTTTAGACCTAAGGAAGCTAAGAGGAGTGGGATGAACAAAAGTACGAGGATTTCATCATTCCTTCCTCACTCAAGACCCGAGTTTGGATCGAATTTATGATTTCCTATGCTTTAATTTTATTTGTGATGAATTGCTCCATATCTATAGAGTAGTTCTCTTTAGGGTTTGATAGATTTGGTATATTGATGATTGTTTGTGGATTATAACTCTAGTTTTATGTATTAAAGCGTTTTTGGATGATTTAATTATTGCATTTATATTCATTTATTCATATAATCGAGAGAGGCATAACTTGTGATATATGTGCATTATATTGTTGGTTGAGTTCATTAATTATTCTTAGTAATTGAAAGAGGCTAGTTGAATCAATGATTAAACCTAGTTAGGAGGATAATCGAGAGAGGTTCTCCTAAAGACCAATCCACTATGCATTCTTGCATATTTTCACGTGCTTAAATTGGTTTATCTTGTGAGGTTAAGACTTAATCGAGAGAGGAATTTTTGCTGAACATTTGAACTAATAATTGAGTAGATTCTAGAGACTCACTTAAACATTAGAAGTGAACTACCTAGAGTTAGATCCCAAACAATTATCTTGCACCTATCAAAAGCCTATCTTCTCCCATTGATAACCTTCTTTGCTTGTTCCTTGTTGTGATTGTCATTAGTCAATAGCTTTAGATTCTTAGTTAATTTTAGTTAGAAATTATATAAACCCCAATTGTTGATCATCTTGAATAGAAACCAGGCTAGAAACTATGAGAATATTGTTTAAATCCAATCCCAGTGGATACGATATTATACTATACTATATTTGATTAGCCAGCATAATTTAGGTGTGTGTTTCGAGCTCGTCAGTAATTAAACTAACAAGTTAAATTCGGATAATACAAATGTTGCATGATAAAGTCCCAAGTCTACCCGGACATAACATGATATTAGCTACGTATGGACACTCGTCACCTCGTGCGTACGTGGCCCCCACAACAAGTAGCACATAATAAATACACATCATGGGGTTGTTTCCTCCTCACAGTGTTAGACAGGAGACTTACCTCGCTCCGAAGTTCCATAACCGGCTCCAACGCCCCTCTAGCACCTCAACCAATGTCCATCGATCCGAAACTAGTCAAACAATGTGCAAATCAACCAAAATATACTCCAGTGCTTATAATTTGACATTTTTTAACAATCCTCAACTCCGCTCGACAAGTCAACAAAGACAACCCTCGAGCCCAGATTTCGAAATATTTTGAAAATTAACATTACCCATAACACAACGAACTCAAATATATAATTTATCCCTAATTTCATATTCAATTTCGTGGTAAAAATCCAAAAATATCAAATTCTAGGTTTTTCTTCAAGATTTCAGAATTTCTTCAAAATTCCATGTTTAAATCTAAACATAGTCTATGTATTTAACTTACAACAAGTGGGAATCACTTACCTTGTGTCGCTTGATGAAAAACTCTCCTCAAAATAGCTCCCCAAATTCGTCCATCCAAGTGCAGTATGAGAGAAACGAGAGCTGCGTCCTGATTTAAAAACAAGTCTGACGAGGTCCACCTTATTCGCGATCACGGGAAAGCCCTCGTGAACAAGAAAGCCAAAACATCAGCTGCCCAAAAATCCTCCTTCGCGGTCGCGTCCGCGTCCACCACGTCGCGTTCGCGATACCTCCAGGTCCTGACGCTTCATGTTCGCGGTCACTATGCCGCATTCGCGAAGGCTTAACACCTTCAGGCCCCCAGCTCACCATCCTTCTACGTGTTCGCGACTCCCTGTCGCATTCACGAAGGGAACCTCAGCTTCTTCTCCGCGTTTGCGAAGCCAGTGTCGCGTTCGCGATGAACAAATTCCTAGCAATCAAAAATCCTTCTTCGCGAATACGTGCATCCCTTCGTGTTAGCAAAGAACAAAACCAGACACTAGCACCAGCACCAACAAATCACGCAAACTTGGTCTGAAACCACCGAATCACACCCGAGGCCCCAGGACCCCGTCCAACCACACCAACCAGTCCCAAAACAAGACACGAACTTGCTCGAGACCTCAAATTACCCCAAACAACATCCAAACTACAAATCGACGATCAAGATCCTTCTTTTAACTTTCTAACATTCAAACATCAACGAACATTCGATTCATATCTTAACATTCCGGAATGATGCCAAACTTTAGCACAAGTCACAAATCACGACAAAAACATATTCCAAGGCTCGGAATCCCAAATAGATATCAATAACATCAAAGTCCACTTCAAATCAAACTTAAAAAAATCTAAAAACTTCAAAATGCCAACTTTCCACAATAAGCGGCGAAATGCTCCTGGACCACCCGATACTCAACCCGAACATACGCCCAAGTTCAAAATTATCATACGAACCTATTGGAACCTTCAAATCTCGATTCTGAGGTCGTTTACTCAAAAGTCAAACCTTGGTCAACTCTTCCAACTTAAAGTTTTCGAATTGAGAATTTTCCTTCCGAATCAACTCCGAACTTCCCGAAATTCAATTTTGACCACACGTACAAGTCATAAAATGTGAAGTGAAGGTGCTCAAGACCTCAAACCGGCGAACGACAGACTAGAGCTCAAACTGACCGATCGGTTCGTTACAAGTGACTCAAACAAAGTCAAACACATACGAGAAAACATGAGATTTGTATAGAGAGAAAGAGTATTTTGTTGTTTGGTTGGAAGAATAAATGGAAAGAAGGGAAAGGGGAAAGGGGAATGGGAAGCTTTGAGGAGGAGAGATGTTGGTAAGGCAATTGAGAAATAGATGGACGAGTAATAATTTTGGTTGAGTTAGGTATATTTAGTAATTATTATTAAAATGGGTAAATTCGGGTTGTTATTTTAGGTTTAGTAGGTAGCTGTTTGTGAAACTGAAGATTACATTCTCCATTTTTCAAGGAAATTAAAACATAGATAACTTACAAACTGTTATTATATTTAAAGTATTACTTTTCATATTTCTTTTTATATTTTCTTTCAAATATAATTTTTTTCCTTAACCGACTCTATTTATTGTGAGAATTTTCTTTCATAAGTATGACTTGTTAATACGAAATTTGTAATTAACTATAATCGTACATAGTAGTTACATGCCATAACAATTGTACGATGATGTCCAAACACACCCTTTAGTTTGTGACTGCTAGCACCCAAGATCAAGGTCTGTCAAAATTTTGTCCTTGAGAATCTATTTATACATGAAATACTATTTTACTTAGTATTTGTTGATCCGTACTTTAATGCTTAATAAATATTAGTCTGGCTGAGAGTATTCTTAGTATTTGTGGATCCGTAATGCTTAAATATCAGTTCAGCTGAGAGTATTTTAATCTATGTTTAGTTAAAATTATTATACTTGTATAAGTAATCTCGTAAATATTTATACCACAATTGCAGTAACCACATTTAATGTGGAATAACAATTCTGAATTAACTAATTTGGGGATAAAATAATTAAGTAATAAAATATAATTCTCCAAAATTCTTTCTCCTAAGTCTTTTAAGACGACAAGCTTAAAATTAAAAATAAATATTTTCCATATTTATGTTATGTAAAAAAACACATCACTTATATTATACTTCATATCCTATTGTAAAATTAACAAGTCAAACATCTTAAAAAAAAAAAAAAAAGAGTATAAAAACATTAACTCTAGTTTTATAATCTCCACACTAAAATCTCATTATAGCTTATAGGATTATGCAACAACGAATTAGGGTGGGGTCACATACTTCTACGATTAGGGAACCTAGCTTTACCTTTGACAGCATCAAGGTAGGTCGAAACCTAGAGAGGTTGTGGTCTATGTTGAAAATTCAGAAGAATCATGTGCATAAACTAAAAAGTAAAAACTACACGGGCACAACTACGTAATAAATTTCTTCCTATTAAAACCTTCATAATAGTAAGATGCTAGAGGTTTGACCATTTCAAAATTCTATCTAGTCCTCTTTTTTGTTTTTTTGTTTTTTTTTTTTTTGTCGGAAAAATTGTTTCTATTATTATTACATGGTGGAAATGAGAAACCCAGGGAAGCAAGACGAATCATTATCAACTTCTTTTCCTCAAAAGAAACTAATACGCCATCCGTTTTAACTTATGTGACGTAATTTAATTCGGTATAAAATTTTTAAAAAAAATAGAAATTTATGGTCTTAAAAGTTTAAATAGTAAAGGGTTTGTTGGGCTTTCGATATGTGTGGCTATAAAAGTTTCTAATTAATGATAAAATAGATAAAATAAAAAAGTTATTTCTAAATATAAAAAATGTGTATTTTTTTAAACGAATTAATAAGAAAGCGTGTCACATAAATTAGACGGATGGAGTATTATTTCTTCCATACATGATGGATGAATTGACGTGACACATTCAAGGGCTGGTACCATGGTGCATGCTATTTGCAGATGACATAGTACTGCTTGACGAGACACAAGACGGAGTTATTGCTAGGATGGAGGTTTGAGAACAAAGCCTGGAGTCTAAATGTTTCAGGTTGAACAAGACTAAAACAGAATTCTTGGAGTGCATGTTCAGTGACGCAACTTATGAAGGTGATGTGAAAGTTAGGCTTGATCCACAAGTCATCCCCAAGAGAAGAAGTTTCAAGTATCTGAAGTCAATAATTTAAGGTAATGGGGAAATCGACGATAATGACATATATTATATTGGAGTGGGGAGGATGAAATAGAGGGTCGCATCCGGTGTCTTGTGAAATAAGAATATGCCACAAAGACTTAAAAGTAAGCTGTATTGGGCAGAGTATTGGCCAGCCACGAACTCTCATATTGTAAAAGATAAAAGTAGATTAATGGATGTGTGGGCACACAAGGAGAGATAGGATTAGGAATGAGGATATTTGAAATAAGGTAGGAGTGGCCTCCATAGTGGATAAGATGTGGGAAGCGAGACTGAGATGGTTCGAGTATGAGAAGAGAAGATCCACAAATGTCCCAGTTAGGAGGTGTGAGAGGTCATCCATTATGGGCCAAATGAGAAGTATTGGGTAGAGGTGATAAGGCAGAACGTGTCACGTCTTCAACTTACTGAGAATATGACCCTTGATAGAAGGGTATGAAAATTAAGAATTAGGGTAGAATGTTAATAGGTAGTCGAGCATATTTCGTTTCTATAGCAGTAGTATTAGTACTTGTCTCGTATTTGCTTATTCTAAGGTTTCTATTACTACCCATTGCTTCTTTTGCTTCGGTTATCTTATTATCGTGCCGTTGTTTTTTTTTTTTGTGGCTTTCACACTAAGGTATTTCTTTTTCAACACTATTGTAACTAAATTATGCTCGCTAGTCAAAGATAGTATAGTATAATATCGTATCTACAGGGATTGGAGTTAAACAATATTTTTGTACTTTCTAGCTTGATTGCAATCTAGGAGAATCAACAATTGAGATTTATATGATTAGTAACTAAAATTTACTAAGAATCTAAAGCTATTGACTAATAATTATAGCAACAAAGGTAAGCAAGGAAGTTATCAGTGGGAGAAAATAGGGATTGATAGGATAGGTGCAAGATAATTGTTTGGGATCTAACTCTAGATAATTCACTTCTAATGTTAAAGTGAGTCTCTCTAATTAACTCAATTATTAGTTCAAACGTTAAGCAAAAACTCCTCTCTCGATTAAGTCTTAACTCACAAGATGAACCAATTTAAGCACGTGAAGATATGCAAGAATGCGTAGTGAATTGGTATTTAGGTGAACCTCTCTTGATTATCCTCCTAACTAGATTTAATCAATGATTCAACTAGCATCTTTCGATTACTTAAAAGAATTAATGATATCAAGCAACAATATGATGCAAAGATATCAGAAATTATGCCTCTCTCGATTACATGAACAAGTGAGCATAGATGCAACAATTAAATCATTCAAAAATGATTAAATACATAAAACTAGAGTTATAATCCACAAACAATCATTAATACACCAAATCCATCAAACCCTAAAGAGGACTACTCCATATATATGGAGCAATTCATCCCAAATATAATTAATCGATAGGAAAACATAAATTCAATTCAAACTATGTCTTGAGTGAGGAAGGAATGATGAAATCCTTTAGAATAAATTAAGCACAATACCATAATATCCTAGCCTCAAGATTTGACTCACAAGTATCACGCAATTTTCACAACCCGCTAACTCACTCTAACATAGAGGTCAAGCATTACATTTCCTTCATGAATTAGGTGCCCTCACACAACAATGGAGAGTAGTTCCACACATTAATAAAAATTAAGAACAATTAGGAACTCAAGATAAAAAAAAATTCACTCACTCTCAAAAACAACATTTATGTGCCACAAAAGACGTACAATAAGCTATCCCGTAGTGTAATACTCTACTAATTGAGATCATTCAGTCAAGGATCAAGTAGGACTTTAACTGGTTGTAATGTAGGCTGCGGGATGGGTAGGATACATTTAGATATAAGAGCGGCTACACCTCCCTAAGCACTTTAATACATACAATTAACCATTCAAAACCCTACACTTATGTCAAATAATAACTCCACCTTCACATCAATATACATTAACTCCCTACTTATTTAAGCACAAATACATCAAGAGTTACCACTATCAAGGAATATTTTTCACAATCATACACTTATTTGTTTTTCCTTTCTTTTTCAGTTCAAGTGGCTCTTACTTTTTTCAATAAAGTGCACCTTTCTCCTTATTTCATTAGTTCTACTCAAAAACCAAATCAACCACCCCACACTTCAACTTTTGCAAAGTTCATAACAAATTCAAGTGGTCACGAGAGGTAGAAGGTTTAAATAGATGGTCAATTTAAAAAAATGGGTAAGGCTTATAATGTGGTTGCCAAAGAAACAGGATTACAGGCTAAATGAAGTAAACTAAGATACATAACAACTAGGTAGGTAATAGCTTATAACTGGCTCAATAAAGAACTGTCTAGATCACTTCCAAGACTGAACAAAACTACCATTTAGCTTTGCAAATACACGGGGCAAGTTCTAGACATCAAATGCAATGGACAGAATAATACAAAATCTTACACACACATGGCACATAAATAACGCAGGATTAGACTCATCAAGACACTCTAGTGAAAGCTGTGAAGCAACGTTAAGATCATATAATTTAAGGTACTTATAAAAGAGTCAAAAACTGAGCCTAAGCGTCACAACTAAAGCACTTACTATTCTCAAGGCATACTAAAGTTAAGATATATTGCCTTCAATTCAAATCATAGCACAAGGCTTCCTACTCCTAAAAAACATAAAAACAAACTACACCTGGTTCAAACAAAATCCTTGGAAAAGAACCGTGGCACAAAGAAAAATCAAGGAGGATTGTTACACTACCAAACAAAAGAAAATCTTTTTATTTTTTTATTTCGACTTTATTCCCTCAAGAAACTCGTCGAATGATATCCATCATCGGGAAAAATTGAAACTTTTTCAAATTTTTTTGGTTTTGTTTTTCCAATATTTCTATCTATAACTACTACAACTAACAAAAATAAAACTAAAATACATACGTACATACAAATATCCCTCATTCCACACTTTAAGTTGTGGCATGTCCCAATGACAAATAATTAAAAAGCAAAAGGTAGAGGAAATTTTTCTGAACATATTGTCGGGGTCTGAGTCGAAGTCGGGCTCCATTCCTCGCCTTCGAGCTAACGCACATATCCATGTAGACAACTTCTTCTCAGCCTTTTAGGGGTATACCCCACACTTATCTTTCTCACTCAGTGCAGCCTTCTCTATTGACCCTTTCACTTTTCACTCAACACTTCCAGCTGGTTTTTCCTTTTGTTCCTCTTTTTCTACCTTCATCTCAAACATCACAGTTTCCTCAACCACTTTAAGCATGATTTTTCTCTTGTGTATATCTAATATAGCTCTACTCGTCGCTAAGAATGATCTTCCTAGGATGAGGGGGACCTCCTTATTCTCCACTATATTCACCACTATAATGTTTACAGGAAATACAAACTTTTCAACCCGAACTAACATATCTTCCACTATCCCCTCGGGTGTTAAGGTCGTTGGTTTGCCAGCTGCAACGATATTGGCACCGACCTTTTTTCTCCAATCTCCTTCTCCAGTTTCATGTAAATTTATAGAGGCATTAAGTTAATTGATGCACTAGAATCACATAAAGACTTATCAAAATTTATAGTCCCTAATGAGTAAGGTATAGTAAAACTCCCTGGATCTCCATACTTTTGCGGGAGTTTATTTTGCATTATAGTACTGCAATGCTCTATAAGCTTGATCATTGAGGTTTACTCTATTTTTCTCTTCTTTGTCAGGATCTCCTTCATAAATTTGGCATAAGCAGGCATTTGTGAGAGAACTTCTGTAAATGGTATGTTTACATAGACTTGTTTTAGCACATCCAGAAATCTCCTAGACTGCTTGTCCAGCTTTTATCTATATAGATTTTGAGGGAAAGCTAAAGCAGGCATATGCTCGCTCTTCTCAAGTTCCTCCCTTCTCTATTTTTCTTCCTTCTTCTTCTTCTCATTTTTATTGGGCCTTTCTTATTCTTCTCATTTTTCATTGGGCCTTTCTTCTTCTTGTCATCATCACTTTTCAGCTGCTCTTCACTTTCTTTTGCAATTATCACATCTTTTTGGATTAGGGTGGGATCCTTCAACACTTGCCCACTTCTCAAGGTTACAACATTCATTCAGTGTCCGATATAAGATGTTTCTTGGTTCTAGTAGGATATTACAGGTATTTCGTAAAGGGATTTTCCTTTATCTCGTCCCCTTTGACTAGATTAACTTAGAAGAAGGTCAAGTTTCAGTGGTCGGATGCTTGCGAGAAAGGTTTTGAGGAGTTAAAGAAGAGGTTGACTTTAGCGCCAGTTCTGACACTACCAGAAGGAACCGAAAGGTTCGTTGTTTATTGTAATACTTTAGGGGTTGGCCTTGGGTGTGTGTTAATGCAGCATGATAAAGTCATAGCCTACGCATCGAGACAACTCAAGGCTCACGAGAAGAATTATTCGACTCATGATCTTGAGTTAGCAGTCATGGTATTTGCGCTTAAGATCTGGCGCCATTATTTTTATGGGGTGCATGTTGACATTTTCACATATCACAAGAGTTTCCAGTACATCTTCAAGCAAAGACAATTGAATCTACGTCAGAAAAGGTGGCTCGATTTGCTCAATGATTATGATGTTGATATCCTCTATCATCTGGGGAAAGCAAATGTTATAGCCGATGCTTTGATTTGGCGTTCCATGGGAAGCTTAGCTCATGTTGAAGCAGATAAGTGAACTATGACGAAGGAAGTCCACTACTTAGCAAGTCTAAGAGTTCGACTTTTAGACTCCGAGATGGTGGCGTTGTTCTTCAGAATAGGGCCGAATCTTCCTTAGTAGCCGAAGTGGAGGAAAAGAAGTTCAGTGATCCCTACTTATTGAAGCTGAAGAAGGGGATTCACAAACACAAGACTACGGCTTTTGAACAAGGGGGAGATGATGGTACTTTGAGGTACAAAGGCAGATTATGCGTTCCAGACGTAGATGGGCTTAGAGAGCGGATTATGTTAGAAGCCCACAATTTCAGGTATTCTATTCACCAAGGTTCCACAAAGATGTATCATAATCTTAAGGAGATCTATTTGTGGGACGATATGAAAAAGAGCATAGCAGATTTTGTGGCTAAGTGTCCAAATTTTCAACAAGTGAAAGTCGAACACCAGAGGTCTGGTGGTTTGGCTCAGAGTATAGAAATTCCCGTTTGGAAATGGGAGATGATAAACTTGGACTTTATAATAGGTTTACCTCGCTCATTTCGGAAGCATGATTCGATTTGGGTGATTGTAGACCGACTTACCAAGTCAGCTCACTTCTTGTCAGTGAAGACGACAGATTCAATAGAGGATTATACCAAGTTTTATATCCCAGAAATTATCCGATTGCATGGGACTCCTTTGTCCATCATTCCAGAGCGTGGTGCTCAGTTCACAATGAACTCTTGGAAATCCTTTCAGAAAGGATTGGGATTTCGGCCACTGTGGGCAAATCATCAACGTATACCAGCTGATCAGGTGGTGGTGTGTATATAATGCCATAACCATTTCCCATATCCCATATACATATATACGCGTATATAAAGCCATCTGGTCATGGGTCAATGTATATGTATAAATGCATGAAATGCATAAGAAATACGTTAATAATATTTTCTCGGAATGTCATAAAAATAATATGCCTTAAGAAATACGTTAACAAGATTTTCTCGGAATGTCATAAATATAATATGCCTGCCGGATAAATTTTAGCAAATATGTATGTTTCTGAGACCCATGAATAGAAGATATAATAATAATTCACATGGAGAATAAAGAATATAGACACCCCTAATATTTCTATGAATAGAGTCGTTTATAGAAACTGTGTGTTTGCTCGTTTCTTTCAGTATTATTTGGGTCATGCCAAAAAGAAAGAAGGGATAGCCTTAACATACCTGGAATAGGAAAAATTCAGTATGATGTTCTTGGAAAAGGTTGCACCGTATTCCTTTAGAATCGCAAAATTTTAAGTTGCTAATAATTCTCGTTGGATTCTTTTTGATTGCAAGAATTCACGTTTTTTATGGGAATTTGCAGAAAATAGGTAAGAAGTCACGTTTCTAATGTGCTAACTCTTACATCTGGTTGGAGTGTTCTTTTGGTATTGAAAATATTAGTGTTTGAGAATGAAAATGTTATCTTCATTCAAAATACTAGAATGATGTGTTTTGAAATCAATATTTTGGTTGCCACCTAACCAAAGGTGACTAAGAGTCACTGGTTTGGAAAGTGGCTTGCTGCCACGTGTGGTGGGGTGGAGAATTTTCAATCTTTATTCACTTATTAGGTAATTAGGTAATGTCATGTTACCCGGTAATTAATTAATTACCCGCATAACTAAGAATTATCTCAAATTATTTAAAATGCTACTCACTTTTAACATACCTTATACACCTTATTGTCATGTTCATGTGGTAACTTATATGGTATTAGTCCATAAATACCGGGTATTTTAGCTCGGCCTGTATTTTATCCCAAAATGTCAAATTTCGACGAAATTCATTTTCTTCGATTTTCTTACCCTCTCACCTTCACGAATTTACTCATCACTTGTTTGAAATAGCATACTACTTATAATCTCACAATAATCTCATTCCCGAACTTACGTCGGTTACCTTACGACGAAACTTTAACATATAAAAATGCGGAATGTAATATCTCATTTCCGAGCTTTTATCAATTTACTTATGGCGTACTTCCATGTACGAAAACATGGGGTGTAACATCATTCCCCCTTTTGGAACATTCGTCCTCGAATGTTGACTGATGCACTTATCATTCTCATAACCCATAGCTCTTCTGAATACTTTAATACTCTTCTTGCCATTTAGGCAACTGTTCTTTAAATAAATTCAAAGGCCAGGGCATTCCCCCCTTTAAGCCTCTTTCTCATACCACGACTTGTAGTCGAAATCTTTCTAATCTCGTAATTGTTGCTACATTCTATCATGCAGCCTGTACGACTCTAACTTTGTATGTGCGCCTATGCGACGCTTCTCTCCCCTTTCCTCCAGCTCTTAGCCAATCTCTAGGCCTCACTTAGTGAACATATACAAAATTATGTCAAAATTGTCCCTCTGGGCGTCATTAGCTTTACTACATCTAAGTAGGCCATACTATACTATAATTTTTACTTCGCTTTATCGTTACTGAGGTCTGCTACATAACTCCAGGTTACTTTCGCTACTTATCCCATATGCATAAAGCCAAGTCTTTTAACGCTTCTTCATTACTATTCATCTTAAGAATGATGGTCTAATCTCAACTCGTACTTTGTATCTTTTATCCATCCATTGTCGATTCACCTCAATGTTGATCTACAATCTTCTATTGATAACTTGAAACTTCTTACGTAATACATTTCCATTAGGGCTTATGCTGTATCGAGGAATATTTGAAGTGATTTTTCTGATCCACTTAGGGGTGATACTGTACTTCAAGAATCGTATTTTATAGCATCCCAATGTGATTCACCTTACATTTTTAATTCCGTACAATTCATGAAATCCTCTTCAAATCATTACTCAGTCGAAGGCCCAAACGCCATCCTTTATCTATCATAATCACACCCTTATTCCACTACCAGGACAGCATTTCACTTTTTTCTAGATATTATGAGTCTTAGACTCCTTTGAGTTCATTCAGGCTATACTGAACTTTCTATAACTTAGAGAAACCATTAGTTTTCTTGTTTTTATGGGCTTAATCCCGAAGACTTATCCATTCTCGTCACCTTCTCACTCGCCATTTCTCGTTCTTACTCTTATCATAAAACTTTGTCGCTTTACTATACTTTAGCTTGGGACCTATACACTATTTGAGGCCTTCCTTCAACTTGCTTGCACCATAGATTTCCTTATGTTGTTCTGGAACAACAAGTGAGACATCATATCGTCTCTAACTCTTCTTTACTCTCTTGACTAGATCTCTCGTTACTTAGAAATTATAGGCTGGAAGGTATGCTACTGACGATGTTGCTATCATTCCTGGATATTGAATCCTAGTGCTTCTAGCCTTCTATTCGAAGCATGGACTATTCATGATCTTCTGCCCTTGAGTTCTTGTACGTTGTTCACCTTTATCTTACTTACTTTAAAATCTCGCATCATGTCTTTTATCACTTTCATGACCTCCCTTTCACATAGGTATAATTCACGTCCATAACTTGAAGCTCTATTATAATACTTGCACCTCTGGTGCCTATACAATCTGGTGGGAGCTCCATAATGAATTCTTATGAGGCTGGTACTCTTCAGTTGGTTTCATCATAGAGCCGTTATAAAATATGGCTACTACAGTATCTCTCTTATGCCTCTGCTACTTAAGAGTGATCCTGACGCCTCAATCATGATTTTTATAATTTTCTGGGTCCAATAATCAGATTCCTGATTTACTTAGTTGATGTAACTCTTTAGTTTCCTCTTCCTTCTGATCATCCTTTATGTAGGCTTAAGCTATCTTCCGATCTGTGGCTCATGGCATTTAGTTATTACTTTAGCCTTTCATAGACGCTATGGAAAACCATGATACAATCTTCTATTGATTCAATCATTTGTCTATGACCTGGACTCAATTCCTTCTTTTAACTTATATCGGAGTCTTCTATGGCTGATCATTAATCGAATAATTTCTTTCGTTCCATTTCAGCTTTCTTCAAACGTAAGCAATTTCTTTTCCTGGTCTTTTTCTTCTTTGTTGCGTGCATACTTAGCTTATCTGAGTTCTCGCGCATGCCAAAATTTTTGTGTAACTCATATGGTCTCGAATATTACTTTTGGTTTTACTCCCTGCTCATTAGCCATGGTAGGTGCCACTTTCTTTTGGAGTGCATACAATTTTGTAGTAAGACTGTTGTTACAAGACCATTTCCTCTTTAGGTCACTGGTGCTTAGGTTGAAGCCTTCTTTCTTATTTCCTCAACTAGTCTTTCGTTGTAGTACTTAGGGAAGACCCTCTGACTCTTGTAAAGTTGCGAGATTATTACATCGTATACCTGATAGAATATTTGATGTTCGTACTCACATATAATTATCCTTAGTTACTTTCCTCCACGCTCATGTGCTTGTACGATATCTTCTGAACTGAAATTTTGATTGTTTTCCTAGTGGAACTCTCTTTTATTTCCATAGCACTCATACGGTATCTTTAACTACCCCAACCCTTATCTGAATATTTCTCAAGGTCACGATGTCATATCTGCGAGACTGAATTCCCTATGTTGGGGTTCACTCTATTTATCTTGCACGATCTATTGATTTGTCTATATCCTCTTGTCTAGCCATAACTAGGCTCTTCCTGATTCAACTACTAACTAATCGTTGGCCCACTCTCATATCAATATCTCGCGTAATCTTTCTTGGTTTTTTTCATTTGTCTGTTACGTCTCGTACTGGCTCCTTATTTATCAATAACATCTCGAGCAGGAACCCTCACTTCCTCTCCTTGACGCCGTGTTTGCATAATGTTCTGGAATTGTAGCCTATCTGTAGGCTTTGAATAAGTGCAATCTCATCCCTTTTTCATTTTCGTCGCATTCTTCCTTTACCATACCATAATTACTAGAACCACTTAATTCAGACTTAATGCCATATCACTCCATATCCCCCCCCCCTTTAGGGGAGTACTAAGAGTTGGAGCTATACCAATCTACCTATAGATGTTTTACCTTTTCATCTTTGGCATCCTTTCACATCATCGATGACCCTTACTCACCTTGTGGTAATCTTTCTGTACCAAGGATAACAAAATTCCTTACTCACAAGGAAGGCACCTAGTATAACTGGCACATACAGTCCCTTAAGATTAACTTTGCTCACATTGCTTGCTTTAGAGAAGCGTCTTCCTGAACGACCATTCTCTGAATTTCTCATGAATCTTCTTCTGTTGTCCATTCTATTATCGACGGAATAAAATCTGAAACTCTCATGATGCCGACTATTATCCAATCATTCAGTCCCTAATTCATGTTTAGTTTATCTTGTTCACCATCCCATACTGATTCCTATTATTCTGGGGTCTACCTTTTCCTTCTGATAGTTGCGTTGGAGTCACGAACTTATATCTCGAAGTGAGGATATGACTTTATGGCCTATACTCTTTTGTTGTCTTAAGGCCTGTCACCTCTCGTCTCTTCTTTCACTTGACTATAGATTCTATAATACTGTCATCTTTTGATCTACCATTGTCATCCATGTATCATATCTTACACTTAATGCTTCATTAGCTCTCTTCTTATTTCCTGCTAATATTTCTTTCTATCACTTTATTCTGAAAACTTCAACAAGATATTTTTTTGCTTTTATCTCCCCCTTGCTCCATCCACGGGCTCTTCGGGTTGCCTAGCATTATCTCTTTACTAGGGACGGGAGCCATACTAAGATAATATTTATCCTTTTCAGGCTTCCAGTGCCTATCTTAGTAGCACTCATATCTAGTTGTACTATTTTAGAGTGCGTCATTTGGGTGTCTCACAAGGAGACCTGTTAGCACATTTGCAATATCCTTCGAAAATGTCAACTAACGCAAACAATCAATTCATTATTTTGGGTTACTCTAACCCCAGCCGGATTCTGATATCCCGTCCTTTTCTTAATCTACACATGTTAGCCCCCAATAAGGTATAACTGAGATGGGTGTGGCCAATTATACATACCTCTGTTACTGTTGAGGGTAACTCACAATGCTTATATTTTTCTGCCGGAACTGTAATACTGATAATCTTCATTAACTGGGTGCCTCGTACCCTTCTTCACCTTGCTTCTTTTACTTACTGAAACTTGTGTCTCCCTCCTTATTCCTTTTTACCGTAATAGTGGATTGGCATTCTTACCTTAGGGATCCTTATCAAGAAGCTTACACATCTTAGTATACACATGATTTGCTGAATACCTCATATTTATCCATCATAAGCATGATGAAAAAAATCGAGTTCCTCTGATTCAAATCTTCCACATCTATATCTTTTACCTACCGTCTTTCTGGATGTAGGCATCGTCGTATTATGAATAAGATAGAGTTAGGAAATTGGGTTCTTACAATTGAGCTTTATGACACGATCTAGAGTAAGAAGAAAGAGTGATAGTCCTAAATGCCTTGTAGCCTCATGCTTATAAGTGTGGTGCACAACACACCTATAAACAAGACTCTATTAGAAACGACTTGTAGACTCCCTAGGACAGAACTTCTCTGATACCACTTTTGTCACGACCCAAACCGATGGGCCGCGATGGGCATCCGGTATCTTACTCAATCGAGTACCAACGTAACGAATCTTTCTTATTATATCATCATATACACGTGACATATAGGCCTAATATGCAAACATGATCATTTATAAACTCAAAACATAGGCCGCCAAGGCCGTACAATCTTTCACGTACACGACATATGTCTACAAGCTTTTAAGAATACATAAATATTATAAAGGTCGGGACAGATTTCCGCCATACCAAACCATACATATATAAATTATACTGACCAAACAAGCAACTCCAGAGAAAATGGAGTGCACCAATATCTTCTGCTGAGCTGATCGCCTACTTGGAGGACTCTCGACCTGTCTATCGAGACCTGCGTGCCTCAAATGCAGCATTCCCAGGCAAAAGAGACATCAGTACAAATAATGTACCGAGTATGTAAGGAATAAAAATCAGTAAATAATAGACATAAGAGAAACATGGAGTAAAAGACTCGACATGTACGCCTGCATAGCTCTGTGAATCATTTCATCTTTATAACGTCATGCATATGTGTATAAATATTATACCATGCATAGGTATATGTGTTCATAACATCATCAAGCCTCTGAGGGCATCTCATCATATCATTTTGGCCATTGTGGGAAAATCATCATCGTATACCAGCTGATCAGGTGGTGGTACGTATATAACGTCATAACCTTTCCCATATCCCATATATATATATATACACGTATATAACGCCGTTTGAATCTCATCTGGTCATGGGTCAATGTATATGTATAAATGCATGAAATGCATAAGAAATACGTTAATAATATTTTCTCGGAATGTCATAAAAATAATATGCCTTAAGAAATACGTTAATAAGATTTTCTTGGATTTGTCATAAAAATAATATGTATGTCGGATAAATTTTATCAAATACGTATTTTTCTGAGACCCATAAACAGAAGATATAATAATAATTCATATGGGGAATTAAGAATATAGACACCCCTAATATTTCTATGAATAGAGTCATTTATAGAAACTATGCGTTTGTTCGTTTCTTTCGGTATCATTTGGGTCATGCCAAAAATAAAGAAGTGATAACCTTAACATACCTGGAGTACGGAAAAATCAGTATGATGTTCTTGGAAAAGGTTGCATCGTACTCCTTTAGAACCGCAAAATTTTACGTTGCTAATAATTCTCGTTGGATTCCTTTTGATTGCAAGAATTCACGTTTTTTGTGGGAATTTGCAGAAAATAGGTAAGAAGTCACATTGCTAATGTGCTAACTCTCACATATGGTTGGAGTGTTCTTTTGGTATTGAAAATATTAGTGTTTGAGAATGAAAATGTTATCTTCGTTCAAAATCCTAGAATGATGTGTTTTAAAATCAATATTTTTGGTTGCCACCTAACCAAAGGTGACTAAGCGTCACTTGTTTGGAAAGTGGCTTGCTGCCACGTGGGGTGGGGTGGAGAATTTATAATCTTTATCTACTTATTAGGTAATTAGGTAATGTTCTGTTATCCGATAATTAACCAATTATCTGCATAACTAAGAATTATCTTAAATTATTTAAAATGCTACTCACTTTTAACATACCTTATACACCTTACTATCATGGCCTTATGGTAACTTGTATGGTACTAGTTCATAAATACCGGGTATTTTAGCTCGGGCCGTATTTTATCTCAAAATGTCAAATTTTGATAAAATTCATTTTCTTCGATTTGCTTACCCTCTCACATTCACGAATTTACTCATCACTTGTTTGAAATAGCATAATACTTATAATCTCAGAATAATCTCATTCCCGAACTTACGTTGATTACCTTACGACGAAACTTTAACATACGAAAATACGGAATGTAATATCTCATTTCCGAGCTTATATCAATTTATTTATGGCGTACTTCCATGTACGAAAACATAGAGTGTAATAAGTATATTTTCTAATTTTGTATGGGAAAATTATCCCTAAGGATTTGGGTTGATTGTGCTAATTGTGATATGTGAAAGTCGTGTACGCAAGGTGACGAGTGGGTAAACAGGCTATATATATGGTATTTCACCGGTTTAGGCTAGTTGGACTCTTTCATGACTCTAATTGAAATGTCATAGCATGTTATAATTTCATTGTTAGTCTACCCATACATGTATTAATCTACTCTCACATGCTTATTTGACAATGTTAACACTTGTTCCATCTTTTACTTGTCAATTGCTATTATATAATTTAGTTGAAGTTATTATTCTCCTCAATGTCCGTTACTTATTTAATTGTTAAATTGGTTACTTGAAGTTGTTGTTTGCCCGGAATAGCTTCTTGTTGAGTTATTGGTGTTGAAATTGTAAAAGTCGTGATCACATTGAGGCAAAGTTGTTAATTATTGAAATACCATTCTTGTTGAGCTATTCAGTTTCAGTTTGCTATTATTGAGGCTCTTGGGCATATTGTGGTTGAGCCATGGGTTGTTTGTTGTGTAAACATTAATATTGTTGATTCTTTTAGCAAGTTGTGGTATTTGGGCACTTGAGGTGCGAGTTGTAATATGTTGTGATATTGATACACATGTGGTGGTATAAGAATAGGTATTGATACGCATGCGGTGAGATAATGTGGGCTTGATACGCGTGTTGCTAGTAGGGGAACTACTTGAAGCCATGCGGTATGATAAGGTCGACTAAAATGCGGGTAGCTATTTCGGAAAAAATAATTACTAAAACTAAATGTAAGGCTCTCGCGGTGATATAAGGAAAGATTATGATAGTGATTGTGATAGTGAAATGAGATTACGAGGCGATACCTCGGTTGTGACTCTTGTTGTTATCTCTCATTTATCTCACTTGTAATTGTCCGCACTATTTCCTTGTTGTTCTTATTACCTGTTCCTTCCTTGTTGCATTAATTGCTTTAATTTCAATTGCAGTCTATCTTGTTGTATTTCCTGATTGCTTCATTTTTCTCGTTTATATTCTTAGACTGTATTATACTTGTTTAATTTCTTATTCTTATCCTAGTAGGTGTCTTGACTTGACCTCGTCACTACTCTACCGATATTAGACTTGATACTTAATGGGTACCGTTGTGGTGTACTCATACTACGCTTCTGCATATCTTTTTGTGCAGATCTAGGTACATACCAAGCTAGGCACCAGTGAGTAGAGCTTTCAGATTGGAGACTTCAAGATATACCTGTTGGCGTTCACAAACCTCATAGTCACCTTCTGTCCTTGTTCTCTATTGCATACTCTTTATTTAGAGAGTGATGTATTAGGGATGTTCAGTGTACTCGTGTAGAGCTTATGACTCAGTCTTACCAGATTTTGGGAGTTATTATCAGTTGTATTGTGGAGTTCTTTTATGATAAGTTCTATTATTATTTTTGTTATTTTTTCATGTATGTTAGGCTTACCTAGTCTTAGAGAATAGGTACCATCATGACATCCTACAGTGGGAGATTGGGGTCGTGACAACTAAAGAATACTAAAGAGCACTAAAGGCACATTACTCTAAATTTCCATAAATAACATCAATTAACATAAATTTAAAATTTATTATTAGTTCTACTACACTAAAGGGCACTACATAACACTAAAATGCACTACATAATACTAAAGTCACATATTATTGTTTTACAACTATAAAAATAGTAAACATATGACACAAATTATTCAACAAAGGAACAATATAAAATTTTTATACATATTTGCTAAACAATAAACTAATCCGGATAAAAAAATATATAGTGCATGTATTCGATGCGCTATACTCAGACTTTGACCGCCTTTTCAAACTTTAGCATAACGCGTGTAATTCATACGTTATACCTTAACGGACAAACGTATCGTTAAGTTATAGCGTATGTAATTCATGCACTATATATAAAAATGTTCTCAATCCTTTTTTTCACCTATTTTGGTATTTTGAGTCCAAAAACCCATTGTTTTTGTTCCGGACTCTAGGTTCGGACTTCAACTCAACGTACTTCCGCGCCGTCTACTTCGATGAGAGACTTATATTGTCTTTATTATGTTATTTCAGATATTTTAGAACAGGCCCCACAGATATTTTGGATTCAGTATCCTTAGAGGCTCATGAGTTATAGCATGTTTGCTAAAAGTAGAAAAATCAGCTTATTTTGAGAAGTGTGTTTTCTCAAAAGTGCTTTTTTCAAAAGTACTTTTGGTGAGAAACAATTTCTGTTTGACTAATTAATTTGAAAAGCACTTCTCAGCAGCAATTAGTGTTTGGCCAAATTTTTAAAAACTTCTTCTAATAGCCTATTTGGCCAAGTTTCTAAAATCTGCTTATTTTGAGAAGTGCTTTTTCAAAAAAGTACTTTTTGCGAGAATCGGTTTGTGTTTGACTAATTAATTTGAAAAACACTTTTGAGCAGTAATTAGTATTTAGCTAAGCTTTTGAAAACTGCTTTCAAGTATATTTTTCTCAAAAGTGCTTCTCAGAAAAGTGCTTTTGGGGAGAAGCTGTATTTTTCTGCTTCTCAAAAACTGCTTCTACTTCTCCTCAAAAGCACTTTTTTCCTTCTAAAAGCTTGGTCAAACACCTCAATTTTTGGCCAAAAATACTTTTGGTCCAAACAAAAGCTTGGCCAGATAGGCTATAAGTATATTTTTCTCAAAAATATTTTTCAAAAAAATATTTTTGAAGAAAAACTACTTTTTCTGCTTCTCCAAAACTGCTTCTTGCTTCTGCTTCTACTCAAAAGCATTTTTTTCCTTCTAAAAGTTAGAGCAAATACTTCAACTTTGAAAAAAAAAGCACTTTTTTTGAAGAAAAAAATATTTTTGGCTTTGGAGAAGCTTGGCCAAACTAGCTATTATAGCCCGTTTGGCCAAGTTGCAAAAATCAGCCTATTTTGAGAAATATTTTTTTTTAAAAGTACTTTTGGTGAAAAACAGTTTATATTTGGCTAATTAATTTGAAAAGTACTTCTGAGCAGCAATTAGCGTTTGGCCAAACTTTAAAAAACTACTTGTAAGTGTATTTTTTTCAAAAGTACTTTTCAAAAAAGTGCTTTTGGAGAGAAGCTACTTTTTTCTGCTTCTCCTCAAAAGTACTTTTTTTCCTTTCAAAAGTTTGGCCAAATACCTTAATTTTAGAAAAAAAATACTTTTGACAAAAATAAAACGCTTTTGCCTCGAAAGAAGCTTGGCCAAAAGCGCTTAGTCTAGGGAGTATTAGTTAGCTTCTTAGTTACATTTTTATTTTTAACAAGTTTAAGTGGTTAAGAGGCCATTTCGCCTTCCCAAAATTAAGTTTTACTTGGTCATAAATAGCTTCACATCGATTCTACCCCTGAATTGCACCATCCTTATGATTAGGGTGTACATATGTCGGGTTAGTTCGAGATTTTTCAATTATCAAACCAAATCAACGATGTTCGGTTTTTAAATTTATAAATCAAACTAAACCGACAAAGTTGGGTTTTTCTATCTCGGATTTTTTTGGGTTTTCGGGGTTTTTCCGGTAAAATCTTCATAGCATAAATTATATAACTTGTGCTCTAAATATTTCTTAAGTCCTAGTAAAATACAACTATATAATGTGCTTTCGAAAAAACTAACACAATAATATGAGATAAGTCATAGCATTATACTAAAATATTCAATAACAAAGATAAAATAATAAAATTATATAAAACAAATATTGCTAATTAATAAGCCATAATAAAAATTAACATAATCTAAAAATATTATATAGGTCATGCTAAAATAAGTATAGCTAATAAGTACTAATATTAATTACATAACTAAGCACTAAAGAAAAGGATAAACTAAGTTATGCATTTTCATTATAAACCAATATAAAACTAAAATAATTATTCAACACTATCGTCATTCCTAGTATTGAATTGAATTTCTTTTGTTAGCATTAGTATTGATTTGAACTTTATTTGAGTTACTATATTTGTGGGCTATAAAATTTATTTATCATTCAAGAATGTTAAGTCTAAACTTGAAATAATACGTTAAAAGATAAAACAGTAAAAAAGTTTAAGAAATATTTATAAATTACATTACAATAAATATTTATATGTATAAAATATTTTTAAAAATTATATAAATGTACTGTCGGGTTGGTTTATTTTCTATTTGACTTTTTTTAGTTAAAACTAAACCAAACCAATTATGGTCGGGTTTTATTTTCTAATACCAAACCACATCGAATTTTTTTTTTTCAATTTGACTCGGAATATCGATTTGGTGCGATTTGTCGTTTTCTTTGTATACCCCTACACCTAGCAACAAAATAGTGAGAACATAAATTCCTTAAGGATAAAAGATGAATACTATAAAAGCGTCATCAGTTCTTCTATTCCTGCAATCATATTTTTTCCAAGAGCAGCTCCTTTTGATTGTTATTAGTACGTTACCGATTATTGATTATTCTTATTAGGTATTTTTCAACTTGAGAATTTTTGAAACAATTTCTTCGTTTGGTGAGAAAAAATGTTAGGTCAACTAACAAAGTTACAATAGTACCAACCGAGAAAGTTATTATTCATCTACCTCAAAAGATAGGTAGTAGTACAAGTCTTACAATTTTCCACTAAAGAAGATTATCATAGAAAGTGAAAAAGAATCTAAAAGGCATAAGGATAAAGAAGAACAGTACAGAAAATATTCATATTATACACTCCATCACTCAACAACCAATATTACATCTTGCAACTGCATATCCAGATGGATTATGCTCCCCAAATAAGTAAAAGAAAAACAACAAAAAGAGAGCAATAGATCACACTGAACAAGTCAAAGGAAGCTATCCATTTATCGAGTCATTCCTCCTTGAACTGCCGGAGCCATTCCGATTCCTTTGTTTTGGTTCTCCATATTTGCCTGCCAACCTGTATGTTGTAAAACAAGAACTTTAAGTATCTCATCAATTTTAGATAAAAATAAGAACATAAAGTAGTTGTTTGACTAAATGTGTTGTTTAAGAAAAAAAAATTGTTTCTGGTACATAACAAAAGTATATTCTTAAAACATATAGTCTTAAACTTACCGTGATATTTCTATGAATATATGAACAAGCTAAGCCATGTAAACTACATGTAAAGTGAGAAGTTTAAATTTTAAAAAAAAATTGAAATATGATACAGTGCCATTCTTTTTTGATACATACCAAAAGCATATCCTTAAAACATATAATCTTAAACATATTATGATATTTCTATGGATATAGAAATATGTCACTAAAGAATTTGAAATATGTGACATTCCTTTTTGAAGAAAGTAAAAAGAAGAAAAAGTCAAATAAAATGAAATAGAGAATTTTTGGGGGGGAATTTGGCTCTGGTGGAGGAATATTTACCAATAGACATGTCAAAGCCACGGTGTTTAAGCTCACGGTACTCTTGGCACAAAGCACAGCATTCACAGCAGAAATGAAGCATACAGTCTCCACAAGTGCTCTCTGGCAACATGTATTGTTTCCTCATCTTTGTGCGATAGAAGCATGAATAGATGCATCCACACCCTGTTAATGCTTCTATTAGGATATAAAGAGCTCCACTTGCCCCACAAGCTGCAACCAAACACGATCACAATTAGTGGCGGAGTCAAAGTTTAATAAGGGGTGTTGAAATATAAAAAGTAAATACATGATGAAGTTAAGAAAATTCAATATATGTAGTGTATATTTTTTATTTATTTACATAGGAAATATTTTCAGTAAAGAGATGTCAATTGATTGACAGCCCATGGACAAGGATAGCTCTCCTACTAGACAGCATCATTTTTGTCAGAAAACAAAAAGGAAAGCAGAAGAAGATATCAGACTCAATTATATATTCTTTTGCTTTATTTTTCTTCTATTTTTTCTACCAAAGTTTTCATTCTGTTTCGCATCATTCCCTAGAATTGGAGAGCTCTCTTCAATCTATTTTGTTAATCCATGATATATGAAGTAAGGTTAAATAATTTAATGAATTTTAGTACTATATATACAATAAAAGAAAAACATGCTAGCGAAGCACATAAAAACTTTTATATTGTTCTATAATTTAGAAGCATTTACTTTATATGAAACACACATATAAGGAATTACTCTATCAATTTAATTTAATCGATAATATCAGATTATTTATCATTTTTTAAGTTATCAATCAATGTGTATTATACAGTGTACATGTAATTATCTTTTAAGTGGCCTTGTTATGCAGATATTTTTCGTATTACAGTGCATAGAACTAGTATAACCTAGGTAACTTGGAAATTAATAATAATGACAAATGATAAATTCATATTGCCCATTATTTTGGGGGAAAACGACAAACAAAATAACTGTTACTCCTACTCTTATGGTTTAATTTACTGTTGCTTACAAGTTGTTCCTTTGTCGACGATCTCTGCAATCTGTCCAAATGTAATACAGGGACACCAGCAAGTTATGCAACCTGGAAAAAATAATCAGAAACTAAGGAAAAGAATTCCAATAATAACATCATCATACATGGAAAAACGTCACGCAAATATGCAAAAAATTGAGAAAAACAACGTACAGTTAGAGACATCAGAGAAACAGTCACATAGTCCAGTGGACCAAGTTCCAGGATTATGATTAGCTTGAAACTGAGGGGCATAGCTCGCTGCTGCCACAGGGATTCCAGTTGTCGGCTTTTCGCCGTAATCAGGCAGTGGAGATTTTAAAACATATTCACTTGGAGCTGAGGGATTCATACTTAAAAACTTGAATATATTTTGAATATTCTTAAACTTAAGATAGCAACGAGAGGAAAACGAAAGACGAAAAGTACTGTGTAGTCGTGAAAGATGCGAATTATCGTTCAGATTTTGGAAGTATTTATACTAAAGAAAATAATACAAGTACTATGAAGGAGGCGTCAGTAGAGACTTGGTCTGAGTCAACAGTCAACAAATGAATTACTTAGAAATGTTCTTTAGCGTGTTATTTGTGCACTTGTTTTTTGGTTTTTCTGATCAACTTGTTTGAGCCTACAGATTTGACAGTTTTAAATGCAGCCACGCCACCTATTATTATATGTATGGCAATGACGTAATAAGATATTTAAATCTTCCATATTTTCCTATCAAACTAAATTTTATAAAAAATTACTATAGTTTTCTGTTGAAGAATTCTATTAGCTAGACAATCGTTAGGTAAACTAAGTAGCTTATAATTTCTAACCTAGATCGTTTGAAATTTCAGTATTAGCCATTCAACAAAAACTCAATATTAAATTGTGACATCTACCTTTAAAATTTCTGCTATTTTATGAACAGCAGTAGTAAATTCAATTTGCGAGACAAAACAATTATGGAAAAAAAAAACTTGGAAATAACTAGGAGAAAAGTTCCTATAAATTTTTTATGGTCTCCCTTGAGGATTGCGTTAATTTATAGAAACTTCCTATGTTTTTTGTTGAATTAAAGAAATTTACTAAATTTTCCATGATGAAACTAGTTATTATCCTTCTATTAGAAAAGTTTGGCTCTTAGGCATTTAGAGTATATATAAAATTATTTAAAGGTAAACCTAAAAATTCAAGTAAGCAATAGAATAACGAACTTGGGATGGGTTTTAAAAAGAACCATGCCTAATTTTAATGAACTGTATTTTTAACCGTTTTCTAATGGACCTTTGGGAATAAATTAAAGTTCTCCTTTCAGTTCAAGCTCGTACTGATGGTTCTGCTTCTAATAACACTGGCAAAGGTGAAAGGTACAAAGGTATATTAAATATACAGGCACTATTAACAATCTTTACAAAAGCAAACCCGTAATTTAATTAGTTTGGCCTTTATATATGTGACCTTTTGTACCACCAAGTTTTGGAGTTTAGAATCCATTTGTGGTTCTTTTGGATAAGTGTGAAATGCGTGTAAAAAAAAAAGAGTTACCTAACTATATATAACGCTCTTTTAAAGAGCGCTATACCTTAACGGACGTTTTGGACGTTAAGGTATAGCGCTCTTTAAAAGAGCGTTATACATATATAACGCCCGTATAAACCGCGTTAACAATGATAGCGCGGTATATAAAAGCGCTATATGGATAGCGTTGTTATATACCGCGCTATACATAGCTAAAAACGATCCCCTCCCTTCTTTCCCACGATTAAAACAGTCCCCTTCCCCCATTTTTTTTAAAATCAGAACAGTTCCCCCCCCTCCCCCCCCCCCCCCCCAAAAAAAAAATTTCTCCAAAACAAATCCGAGTGGACCTCACCCGTCACACAAAACGACAAGATTGTAGGTCTCACATCTTAGCCTTCTATTGTTGTGGTTTGCTTGTTTCAGACTCAAATTTTCAATTTATCAACTTTTCGAAAAACATAAATCGAGGTATTCCGATTTAGTTTATGTCGAAACTCGTATAAATAATGCATATTAGTTGTTTTGAATGTGTTTCCATGTTATTTTATATTTTTTTTGCGATTAAACTAGTATGTTATTTTTATCCGGACTAAGATATTAGTGTTCTAAAATAATATGTAAAAAATGAGAAATCATTATTATTTGTTAATAAAAATATTTAATAAATTTCTTTTACTATTTTATATGTATTTTCGTGAATGTTTTGTGATTAAATTTATTGTTGTTTTTATCTAGTTTAGATTATTTATTTGCTTAAAGACTAGTAATATAGTGCCCTTTTAGCGTAGTATCCTTGTAGTTTAAGTATCTCTTATATTGATAGATCAAACACAAACTTTGTCCAATTTACAAAAATTAATTATTTAATTTACAAAACAAACATATAAAATTATGAAAGTAGCATGTAAAATAATAAAACTAACACATACAAGAATTTACGATAGCTTGGTGCTGCTGGGCCTCAAATATCAAGCCTGAAACCCATATGTGAATCAAGCGATACCTATCGATCCCACCGCTGCTTCACACTCCGAAGACAGATGAGAAACTTTACTTGTACTTGGCAGTGTCAGAAATAGCGGTAAGTGGTGTCCTAGTTCGAGAAGAGCAAGGTACACAATTTTCCGTTTATTATGTAAGTCAAAACTTATGGGAAGCAGAAACTAGATATCCACACTTAGAGAAATTGGCACTTGCACTGATAAGCGCCTCTAGAAAGTTGAGACCATACTTTCAATGTCACCCCATATGCATATAAACCACTTACCCACTTCGTAATATTTTGCACAAGCCCGAACTGTCGGGCCGATTGGCCAAATGGGCCGTCGAACTCAGTGGGTACAATATCGAATATCAACCCTAGACGACCATCAAATCTCAAATTTTAGCGGACTTCGTGGCCGATTTCGCGCCAACCCTCGTACCCGAAGTTGAAAAGGAACTCTTGTTAAAATCAGGTACATCATCGAGGGTATGGACCCTCTTCACAGATGGTGCTTCGAATGTGAAGGGGTCCGGGCTAGGCATCGTTTTGAAACCGCCCACAAGTAGCTCTATTAGGCAATCTATCAAAACTTCTAGGTTGACTAACAATGAGGCCGAGTACGAGGCCATGATTGCAGGTCTCGAGCTAGCTAAAAGCTTGGGAGAAGAAGTCATTGAAGCCAAGTGTGACTCTTTACTGGTGGTAAATCAAGTAAACAAAACCTTCGAAGTTCGATAGGATAGAATGCAAAGGTATTTGGACAAACTACAAGCAACTTTGCACCGTTTCAAAAAATGGACTTTATAGCATATACCTCGAGAACAAAATAGTGAGGCTGTTGCACTTGCAAATTTGGGGTCATCGGTCGAGGAAGATGAGATCAGCTCGGGGATTGCCGAGTACGAGGCCATGATTGCAGGTCTCGAGCTAGCTAAAAGCTTAGGAGAAGAAGTCATTGAAGCCAAGTGTGACTCTTTACTGGTGGTAAATCAATTAAACAAAACCTTCAAAGTTTGATAGGATAGAATGCAAAGGTATTTGGACAAACTACAGGAAACTTTGCACCGTTTCAAAAAATGGACTTTATAGCATGTACCTCGAGAATAAAACAGTGAGGCCGTTGCACTTGCAAATTTAGGGTCATCGGTTGAGGAAGATGAGATCAGCTCGAGGACTGTCGTTCAACTCTCGAGATTCGTAATCGAGGAAGGTCATGCCGAGATAAACTCTACAAGCTTGACCTGGGGTTTTAAGAATAAATATATTGAATACTTGATGAACGGAAAGATCCTATCACACCCTAAAGAGTTGAGGACCCTACAAATCAAAGCTGCTCAATTCACATTGGCTGAAGATGTAACATTATACATAAGGACGTTCGATGGACCATTGGCAGTATGCTTAGGACCAGGAGACACCGATTATGTTTTACGAGAGGTCCATGAAGGCACTTGTGGGAACCGCTCCGGAGCCGAATCACTGGTACACAAAATCATTAGAGCAGGATACTACTGGGATAGCATGGAAAAAGACACAAAGGATTTTGTTCGAAAATGTGATAAATGTCAAAGGTTTGCACCGATGATCCATTAGCCCGGAGAATAACTTCATTCAGCCCTATCCCCATGGCCATTCATGAAATAGAGGATGAACATCGTCGGACCTCTGCCATCGGCCCTAGGTAAAGCTAAGTTCATTTTATTTATGACTGACTATTTCTCTAAATGGGTTGAAGCACAGGCGTTTGAGAAAGTGAGAGAGAAAGAAGTTATAGACTTCATCTGGGACCACATCGTATGTCAATTGGGGATACCCACCGAAATAGTGTGTGACAATGGAAAATAATTTATCGGCAGCAAGGTGACGAAATTCCTTGAAGACCATAAAATAAAAATGATATTAATAACGCCGTATCACCCTAGTGGGAACGGACAGGCCGAATTAACGAACAAGACTATTATTCAAAACATAAAGAAAAGGTTGAACGGCGCTAAGGGGAAGTGGAGAGAAATTTTACCCGAAGTCCTTTAGGAATACCGAACAACATCAAAATCTAGTACGGGGGCAACCACGTTCTCCTTAGTATATGGCTCCGAGGCCTTGATTCCAGTCGAAGTCGGGGAACCTAGTGCCAGGTTTTGACATACAACAGAAGAGTCGAATCACGAGGCTATGAATACTAGTCTCGAATTATTGGATGAAAAAAATGAGAAGCCGCTCTCATCCGATTGGCAGCCCAAAAATAGCGGATCAAAAGATATTATAATCGAAGAACCAATCTTCGCCATTTTTAAAATCGGAGACTTAGTGCTAAGGAAAGTCACCCCCAACACCTTGAAATCCAAATGAAGGAAAACTGGGCCCGAATTGGGAAGGACCGTATTAGGTACTCGAAATCATCGGTAAAGGATCGTACAAGCTCGATGTTATAAACGGCAAACAACTACCATGCAATTGGAACGTGTCACACCTAAAACAATACTACTGCAAAGGTACGACCCTCCCATGTTCGTTTATATTTCGAAACAAACCCTTGCAGGAGTTCGGCCAGGAACAAGGATGGATTGTTCAACACAAAACCTTAGGCCCGAAAGCACGCATTGCATTCTTTTTCCCATTGACCGGTTTTATCCCAAATGGGTTTTTCGACAAGGTTTTTAATGAGGCAACTATTGATCGTGCTGACTTAGAACAATTCGACAGTATCCGAGGCCTCTTTACTATCAACTTCGAATACTTGGGGGGGGGGAGGCATTACACTCAAATATATCAAGTTCGATGTTCGATTATCAAGTTTGATGCAAGAAAGTTACTTCATAACAACAGGGTTCCGATAGGAAAAATTATAAGAGCCAAATGGTCAAAACGAACCATGCTCGTGTAGGTTGCTTGATCCCTGGTACAAAATATGAACACATGTACAATGGCATAAAAAGAAACTTCTTTGCTTATATCTCATGTCTCAAAACCCATCCTCTATTTCATGATCTATTATGCAAACAGGCTCAAGGATCGACCATTAACCTATTAATCGGGGACTGCCAACCGAAAAATCAACGAGGCCAAGCCCCACTCGACTATAAAGCCTATGGGCTACCTTTCTTCGAGTTCTAACAAAGCACTCACTCGACTATAAAGCCTGTACAGGCTACCTTACTTCGAGTTCGAGCAAAGCACTCACTCGACTATAAAGCCTACGGGCTACCTTTCTTCGAGCTTGAGCAATCACTCACTCGACTATTAAGCCTACGGGCTACCTTTCTTCGAGTTCGAATAATCACTCACTCGACTATTAAGCCTACGGGCCACCTTTCATCAAGTTCGAGCAAAGCACTCACTCGACTATAAAGCCTACGAGCTACCTTACTTCGAGTTCGAGCAAAAGCACTCACTCGATTATTAAGCCTACGGGCTACCTTTCTTCGAGTTCGAGCAAAGAACTCACTCGACCTCTAATCCTACGGGATATATTACTTCGAGTTCAAGCAATCACTCCCTCAACCTCTAAGCCTACGGGCTATATTACTTCGAGTTCGAGCAATTACTCACTCGACCACTAAGCTTACGGGCTACCTTACTTCGAGTTCGAGCAATCACTTACTCGACCACTAAGCCTACGAGCTATATTACTTTGAGTTCGAGCAATCACTCACTCAACCTCTATGCCTAAGGGCTATATTACTTCGAGTTTGAGCAATCACTCACTCGACCTTTAAGCCTACGGGCTATATTACTTCGAGTTCGAGCAATCACTCACTCGACTACTAAGCTTACGTGCTACCTTATTTCGAGTTCGAGCAAGCACTCACTCGGTTATAAAGGATACAAGGTCCGGATTAGATCAAATTACCTAAAGCCTCGAATTTATGAAAACTTTCATAAAGCATGAATGAAACAAAATCTTCACAAGGCAGAAAATAAAACAGAGACAAGTCGAGGAAGGAAAAAGACCTTTATATATATACAAGAGTATTTAAAACACCCAAACTGAATTAGAATTAAGAAATAGGATTAACATGACCCTACACAAGAAAATAGAAAAACCTCCAAGTCTCCTGGTTATCTCCAGGGGCGATCTCTTCTCCATCGGGCTCCTCCCCGCTCTCAGACCCACTCTCGCTCGCATCATCATCATCATCTTCATCATCGGAAGCCAAGGCTTCAGTATCGGCTTCGAGCTATTTAGCCCTTTTTATCTCTTCGTTGAGATCAAAACCTTCCGAGATTGGAATTTAGCAAGTTTAGCAACCCAATGTGCTCGAGTTTTAGCGGTTTTGGCTACCTCTCTTGCTTGTACCCGAGCAACTTCAGCATCGGCCCGATAGACGGCCACGAATGCATCCACATTAGCCTTTGCTTTTTCGGTATCAAATTTGGCCTTGGCAAGTTCGGAGGCCAACCGAGCCTCGAGCTCCTCTATTTTTCTTGCTTGAACCAAGCTTTTCTCCTTCATACCTTGAAGTTGGTTTTTGGCCGATGATATTGGGCTCGAGCAGTTTCTTTTTCTACAGTGAGATGGTCCATACCATCTTTCCATCCCAAGGACTCCGCCCTTATCATATCAACCTCCTCACGAAGCTTCCCAATCACCTCAAGCTTCTGCTGCAGCTGTGAGATTGAAATATTAGCCATCGTTCCAGGATTGAGCCCATGGGTTTTTAAGATTATCATTACCTGCTTGGTTAGGCCGGTCTGGTCTTGATGAGCCTTGGCCAATTCAGCTCGGAGGTCCTTGATTTCTTCTTCCCTTTGCCCGAAGAGGAATCTAAGGGTGTTTCTCTCCTTCGTGACCCGTCGGAGGTCGGCCTCATACTGACGTAGCTCAGCTAGAGACCGAGAACATGCTTCTCGATGAACCGCTGCGGCTTACGTAAGAAAGAAGAAAAAAAAGTTAGAGAAGAATAGCAAACATAAAAATGATATTAACGAAGGGAGTTAAAGCTTACCCGATTCAGAGCTTGCTGCACTTCACAGAAAAGGCCCGACACATCACTAGGGCTAGAAACATCCTCGACACCAGTAAACAAATCACGGAAGGGGTCCTCCCCTTCATGAGACCGGTTTATCTCGAGGGCTCCCAAAGCTTGGGCTTCCCGAATCGCCCCTTCGAAAAAAGCAGGGAGAGTGGGGGAGTCTCCGATTACTATTGCCCCAAGAAACTCGCTTGGGGCGTTCTCCTCACTTCGGAGAGCTTCAGGACCGGCCCTTTCAGATATACCCACCGTTTGTTGACTTCGGTGCGAAGCATTCTCGATTTTTAATGATTCGGGGACTCTGCCCTAATCTTTCTCCGATATCTCCTCAGTTCGAGACATAGCTTCACAAACCACCATCGATTCAGCTGCCTTTGGGGCATCAATGGTTTTCTTCACTCGGGCCACCAGTACGGACCCGTCATCTACTTCTTCTTCATCTACATCCCTCAGACGCCGAACAAATTCTTCGGTCAGAGGGATAATTTTCCTCCTCGGCTTACAAGCCGTCCATGTCTTGGGTTCTGGATCCTCGGAAGTGGAAGCCATTTTTCTCTTATTATCCTTCGTAGGTTTCGGAACCGGGGACGAAGTCTCTTCCTCACCAGACGGGGGCCTCATGACCGCATCTTTGCCCAAGCCTATGCACAAGAAAATTGGTTGTATATGGAAAACATTCTGTTCGAACCAATAAAGACATGGGGAAGAGGCTTACCATGATTTTTGGCCTCCCATCGACCCTTTGACAAATCACGCCACGAGCGCTCGGCGTATATAGAAGTCAAACCTAAGGCCTGTACCCAGTTCTTAAGATCAAGAACAGCACCGGTCATCCAAACAACCGCTATATCATGAAAAATATATCGGTGAGAAAGAAACAAAGGAGGAAAACAATAAAAGCTAACAATCGCAATATACTTACACTTCATGTTCCACTCCTCAGGGAATGTCATCTTCTCGGTCGGGATCAGATCGGAGGTCTTCAGTCGAACAAACCTGCCCATCCAGCCCCGGTCTTTGTCCTCGTCTATGCTCGAGAACAACACTTTGTTAGCCCGGCGTTGGAGTTTTACTAACTCGCCTCAATAGAGGTGGGGGCTGTACAATCTAATAAGATGGTCGGGGGTGAAAGACATCCCCTCGATCTTGTTAATGAAGAAGCAGATCAAAATAACGATCCACCAAAAAGAAGGATGGATTTGGCCTAGGGTTATTTGATACTGTCAAAAATCGATAACGACAGGGTCGAGGGGGCCCAATGTGAAAGGGTAAGTATACACACTTAAAAAACCTTTCACATAAGTAGTAATATCTTCTTCGGGAGCCGGGATTGTCACTTCTATTTTCTCCCAGTTACAATCTTTTCTCAGTTGCTCGAGGTGTCCCTTAGTTATCGAGCACATATACCTTGATACTAGTTCACATCGACCAGGAACCAACAAGGCTTTATCGACATTAAAATCGGAGGTAAGAACATACTCCCCGGGAACACACTCCTCAGGCCGTGGTTCCATCATTGTTTTGACGGCGGCAGACTGTGAAGAAGAAGCTTTTTCTTTTTGAGGAACGATTTTTGATGTTTTCGCCATTTTGGATTTAAAGATCAAAAATAGAAGGAGGTAAAAAAGATTTGGTGTTTCTGAAAGCTTTTGCAGTGAAAAATCATATATTTACATATGAACTTAGAAGATGGAAGAAAGAACTTTAGAAAATTTGGAGATTGGAGATGTAAAAGTGATAAATGGTAAAGAAAGGGGCTATATATAGATTGAGCAACGTCGGCTCAGTATCAACAGTGGCCGATCATCGTCTGACACGCATTAAATGCCTTAGTAAACTAAACCAACGGGACAATTATCACGTACTTCATGGTCAGGCTCGATGTAAACGTCAGTGTGCATCTAATAGTACCGATGAAAAATCACATCATTTCTCGCCACATCCTTCCCGAGAAACGAGGGGACTATCTGTATACGGTCGAAATCGATTTCGGCCCTCGTACGACTGGTCGAGATGGAAACATAAAGGACCAAAGAGAGTCTTCATAATATCAAGATGGTATCTGAAGAAGGCACAAACGAGCTTCGAGTTTCATGGACAAGTCAAATATCGAGCTCGAAGTCATTATCGAGCTCGAGTCCAAATCGAACTATGATGAGAAGTGATAGAATCGAGATTAAGGGCCAGAGGTCAACCGATACCGACCCTGAGTCAATATTGGGCCCTGAGTCAATATCGAGCTCGAACTCACATCGAGCTCTAAACCGGGAAACCGACCGATACCAAGTCCGATCAAGATCGAGCCAAGAAACAAGAGCCGTTACAACCGCACTAAGAGAGGGAATCTCGGCAGAAACTAGGGAAAAGGTGATTTATCATGGGTTTTCCACTATATATTTTTAATTATATCCAAAATATGATCCCTCCACTATAAGAGGGGTGGCTATTATTCTTGTAAAGGGCATCTATCAAGTCTTTCATACACTGTAACAGAAATATTGTTGATACATTCCTATATTGGAAGATTATCCTTTTGAGCTTCATACATCATTTTATCTTGATTGTTCATAAATCATCTTCCTTTCAACTCGGTTTGAATCTTTTCTTTATAGTTAATATTCGATATTTCTATTTACTCTTACGATTTGTGTCAAGTTATACCACATACCCTTAGAACTACGTACAAATTCATCTCTATCCGTTTTTCGGGTAAATATTATGCACAAATTATTAATTTAGAACTCAGTAACTTAAAAGAATTAGAAAACTGAACCCATATGTTTCAAATCATGGCTCCACCTCTTTCTCCAACTACTCCATTAATAACATATAGAGGAATTTTCAAAAACCGCTATTGCTTAGTGGCTATTAACTTCCTATAGCTACCATATACATAATTACTTCCTATAGCTACTATTCAATTGTTATGGTAGTGTATTCGTTGTATTCGCGCTGATATATTCATGAATACAACAGCAAAAAATGCCTAAAACTCAGGGTAGTCCAGTTGTACGCGCATGTATTCACATGTATTCGCGCCATGTATTCATGAATACAGCAGCAAACAACACCTAAACTCAGGGCAGTACAGCTGTATGCGCATGTATTCACATATATTTGCGCTGCTGTATACATGAATACAGCAGTAAAAAGCGCCTAAAATTAGGGCAGTCAAGTTGTACGCGCATGTATTCACATGTATTCGTGCCATATATTCATGAATACAACAACAAAAAGCCCCTAAAATCAGGGCAGTCCAACTGTACGCGCATGTATTCACATGTATTCGCGCTGCTGTATTCATGGATACAACAGTAAAAAGCAAATAAAATCAGGGCAGTCCAGCTGTACGCGCATGTATTCACATGTATTTGCGCCATGTATTCATGAATACAGTAACGTCAATCACCTTAAAATACGTATGTCTAGTTGTCTAAGAGAGAAAAAAAACATAAATAGTGTACTTCATGCCTTATTCCATGCCTCAATGGTAGTATATATCATAAATACTTGTTTTGCTATAAAATATAAAAGGTAGCTATAGAAAATAATATTTTAAAATAATTTTGATTTATAATAAATATGGTATATACCTTGCTATAGGAGGTAAAATTTCCTAATATTTAACCATGAGAATACTAAAACATATTCTTGAGTTACCATTAATAAATTCAATTATCTAAATCGAATTTATTTTCACTTTCAGAGATTGCAGACCTTGATTAAACGAGGATAGAACCTAAATGTGGTTCTTTTTTCCATGTAGGACGAAAATAAGTGTAGAAACAAAGAGTGACTTATCTATGTATAACGCTCTTTTAAAGAGCGCTATACATTAACGGACGTTTTGGACATTAAGGTATAAGCGCTCTTTTAAAAATCGTTATACATCTATAACACTGTTATTAAAGGCGTTATATGTATAGCGCTTTGTAAAAGAGCGCTATACCTGTTTTGTGGGCCCACAGATAAGTCTCCTGTATTTAACTGACATAACAATAATTCAAATGGGTATAACGCCCTTTAAAAGAGCGCTATACCAAAAACAATTCAGCCCCCCCCCCCCCAAGTTAGGCATTGCCTTATTTAAAGGTATTAGGATTTTACAAAAATCCATTCAAGAATATTCGTAACTCCTGTTAAAATTTTTATTCTTGTTAAATTTTCAAGCATTTTTTTATAATGTCTGAAGAGCGAAAAGTAAGAGTTTCATTATATTGGGGGGTGAGGTTGTGGTGGCGAATAACACTGTGAGCTATAGCTTATCTCCACAGTGTCATGTTAAGTTACCACTTATAATGAGTACGATACATTGGTATGTAAAAAAATGAGTGTGAGGAAACGTTCGGTAAACCTTTGTCACGACCCAAACTTTCCCACCGACGGGACCGTGATGGCGCCTAACATTTCACTTTCTATGCAAGCCAACGTTAGAGAATCATTAAACCAATTCCTTATTTCCATTCAGTAATTAAAAATAATTAACTAAGATGAAATATAATAAGTGCGGAATATCATAAAACTGTATTAATTACTACCACCCGGATATGGAGTCACAATTCATGAGCATTCTAGAATTTACTACAAGTAATAATTTGAAAGCAATACAATTGTCTGAATGAAAGAAACAGTAGAACAGAAAAGATAGGCGGGGACTTCAAGGTCTGTGAACGCCGACAGATCTACCTTGAGTCTCCGGACATCAGACCAATAGCAAAATCTCGATCAACCCTAACCGGTATCAAAGTCTGCACAGAAAGTGCAGAGTGCAGCATGAGTATAACCGATCCCATGTACTGGTAAGTGTCGAGCCTAACCTCGGCGAAGTAGTGACAAGGCTAGGACAAGACACCCACGTATAACCTGAACAATATAATCCTGCTAGTGGCACCAACAATAAATAAAGAAATAACATAGAAATAATGGGAAGGGAACATACAGTGGGGGAATATAACATAAAGAGTGAGAATAATGAAAAGACAGAATTAAACCGAAAATCCTTAAACGAATTGAACAATTAAAACAATAAGGAAAACTGCACGGCATGGCCCTTCGTGCTTTTACTCTCAACCTCACCAAATAAATAAATAGAACGGCACGGCATCACCCTTCATGCATTAAACCTCTCATAATATACACGGCATCACCCTTCGTGCTTTACACTCTTCCTCACAATATAAATAATGCATGCATGGCATCACCCTTCGTGCTTTACACTCTTCCTCACAATATAAATAATGCATGCACGGCATCACCCTTCGTGCTTTACACTCCTTCTCACAATTCACATAATCAATAACAACGGATAGAGAGAGGTTTCACAAAGAAATCAATATTTCATCAATGATTACTTTCACAATTTAACATCTCAACCTCGAATCAATATTCACAATTTTTATCAACCTTGGTAGAACTGGATACAAGTCTCCCAACATTTCAACAACAACGATAAGTATGGATAACAAGATTTAAGACTACAAATTGCAAGAATGGAATTTCACTCGCATGCTATGACTCGACCACAACGCATAGATACCCGTCACCTCAACTATACATTGTATTCAACAACAAAACACGTAGCAAATACGCACACAATACCTATTCCCTCAAGCCAAAGTTAGACACAATACTTACCTCAATTTCGCAAGCCACTCACTGCTCAAGCACCGCTTTCCATTTAGAATTTACCTCCAACCCACTCGTATCTAATCATAATTAGTTAAATATCATCAGTTATCGCTAAAGGAATCAACTTTAATGCATAATTATAGTTTTCCTAAGTTTTCCCAACAAAAGTCAAAAATCGAACCCGGGCCCGCTTGGTCCAAACTCTAGGTTCGGACCAAAATCCGTTTATCCATTCTCTCCTGAGCCCGGATATACAATTGGTTTTGGAATCCGACCTCAATTCGAGGTCTAAATCCCCAAATTTCGAAATTCCTAAGTTCTACCCAAAAATCCTAATTTCACCATAAAAATTCTAGATTCTAGGTTGAAATCTTGTTATAAGATGTAAAAGATTGAAAGAAAAGAGTTAGGAATCATTTACCTATGATTTGGGGAAGATTTGGTCTTTGGAAAATTGCCTCTTAAGGTTTAGGTTTTGAAAAATTGAAGAATGAATAAAATATCTCGTCTAAGTCTAAAGTTATCAGCCGTGGATGTCACATTTGTGACCTGAGCTTCGCAATTGCGAAGCTTGCAAATGCGAAGGAGTCATCGCAAATGTGAGAACCTTCACATTTCTGCTGCCTTCGCAAATGCGAAGAGTATGTCGCATTTGCGACAATTGACCCATCGCAATTGCGGGTAAAAGTTTGCATTTGCGAACATACCCTTCCCCAGACCCCCTTCGCAATTGCGAAAATAAACTTGCAATTGCGAGAACTGCTGGCCTAGGCTTTCTTCGCAATTGCGATAAAAACCTCGCAATTTCCATATCTGTTTGGTTTGCATTTGCGAAGCCTGATCTCGCAATTGCGAGATTAGAGGCTTGCTACAGACACCAGTTACAACAACAAATTTCTAAATTCCAAAATCACTCCGTAGCTTACCCGAAACTCACCCGAGCCCTCGGGGCTCCAAACCAAACATGCACGCAAGTCTAAAACTATCATACGAACTTGCTCGTGTGATCAAATCAGAAAAATAACACCTAAAACTATGGATTTAGCACCAAAACTCATGAATTCCTCAAGAACATTTCAAAACTACTATCTTCTCAACCGGATATCTGAATCACGTTAAATCAACTCCGATTTCTACCAAATTTCACAGACATGACTTATATATTATATTAAAACTATACCGGACTCCAAAACCAAAATACGGGCCCTATATCAACGAGATCAAACATTAATCAATTTCTTTAAATCCATAGAATTTCAGTCTTACAATCTTCATCAAAAATTCATTTCTCGAGCTGGGGACCTCGGAATTCGATTCCGGGCATACACCCAAGTCCCATATTTTACTACGAATCTTACAGGACCATCAGAACACGAATTCGGGTCCGTTTACTCAAAACATTGACCAAAGTCAACTAAAAATTAATTTTAAATCCCAAAAATTATTACTTCTTAAATTTCCACATAAAGGCTTTCCGGATTTAAGCCCGGACTGTGCATGCAAATCGAGGTGAGTAAAAATAAGGTTTTTTTGTAAGGCTAACGGGCTCGGAATAGAGTCTTAATTCACAAAATGACCCTTTGTGTCATCACAACCTTTAAATAATCGGAAGATATCTGTATTCCGTCACTCCGCAAGGGGTTGCTTGTTACATATGAGTTTAACATCGACGATGATAAAACTTTGAGGGATTTTTTGTGGACTACGGATGAATACCGGAAATTTCTTGTGATAAAAATATTGGAAATGTACGTCAAGGTTGAAGACATTCGCAATAATGAGGTTGAGCATAGTAGGGATAACCCTCAGTCATCGGGTGGTTATTCTGGAGCAGTTTTTGCAGGACAGGTTCCGGCTGAAAGAGTTTGGCCTGATTTAAACTTATCACCACAGGCGAATGAGGAGCGAGGAAATAATTTTTCTCATGCTTTACATAATCCACAAGACGAGTGGTAAACTTCAATTTTCCTTAGTGTTACGATGTATATTTTAGTTGTATTGAATTTGTATTAACACTCATATACTCCACATGGGGTACCGGCCAGATATGACTTTTACAAGTTATGAACCCATGCACAGTTGGAATATGCCTAGTTCTGGTGTGTTAGATCATGGTGGTCCATCCGGGAGTCATCACCAACAGGATAATGTCTATCAAGGAATGTCAACACATTACGACTTGTAAGTGAGATGATACAGCTATATGGAAAGTATTTATTAATTTGAGTAGCTTATTATTTTGTTGTTTGTGCAGTGAAAACGAGCAAGTTGAACCACTTGTCCTGACTCAATTGCTCGAAGACGACATATTAAATCGGGATCTTGCAGATGCACAGAGTGAGGAAAAGAACAGTGATTATGACAACAATGTTGATGATTCTAGAGACGACACACCCTTCCCTCGTGAGGATGGTGATGAGGAGGAAGATAATGAAGGACCTGATTTGACGAGGGAGTATGCTCAACCCCCATTAGACCAAGAGTGTATGAGTCCCAAGTGCCGTTTTATTCAAGGAAGATTCCCTACCTTAATCATTTTCCAAGTATGCCGGATGTGGATGCTCTCACAAGGGATTTTGATGAAATTCGGACAGCAATGTGGGATGATTCTAGACCAACGGTACTGGGAAAGGGCATGCTTTTTCCTGATAAAGTGCGCCTAAGAAGGGCGGCAAAAATGTATAGCGTAAAAGAGTGTCGTGAGATGATGGTATGGAAGTCAAGTCCGGATGTATATAAGGTTGTTTGCCGCAGATGGTTTACGGGTTGTCATTGGATGCTGCATGCGAGCAAAAAGAACACAGGTCTGTGGAAAGTGGGCAAATATATTCCTACCCACAGACGTGAAATGGAGACAGTCAATGGGAATCACTACAACTTGGATATTGACTTGATTTCTCTTGTCCTTATTCCACACCTTGAAGCGTCCATAAGGTATGAAATCAAAGAGTACATTACATTAGTCCACCAGGAATATGGCCATACCATTACCAAAAGAAAGGCATTTCTCGGGCGCAAACATGCGTTAGAAATTGTTTGTGGTAACTGGGATAAGTCATTTGCAGCTCTACCCAGGTACATGGCCACACTGCAACACTTTAACCCCGAGACGGTTGTTGAATGGAAGCTTGAACGGAGTCCGGGAAGACCAGAATATATATTCAATTACGTGTTCTGGGCATTTAAACCAACAATTGATGGGTTTCCGCATTGCTGTCCGGTAATATCCATAGACAACACTCATGTCTATGGAAAGTATGTTATCAAGCTGTTGATCGTCGTTGCAGTAGATGCTAATGGACAAATATTTCCTCTAGCTTTTGCTATTTCTGTCAATGAAAGCCAAGAGACGTGGACGCTATTTTTTAACCATTTGAAAGAGCACGTTGTCAAACAGTATTTCGGTATTTGTCTAATATCTGATCGTCATAGTGGTATCTTAAGTTCTATAGAGAATTTTCCTGCATGGCAAGAACCTTATGCCTACCACCGTTACTGTGTGAGGCACCTGAAGGCCAACTTCCAGAAGGCACATCCCAACAAGGATTTGCATGATTTGATGTGGATGGCAGCAACAGACCACCAAGTGCATAAATTCTAGAGGCACATAGAATCTATCAGGCAGGAAGACGAGAGAGCCTATCGTTGGTTGATGCGACATGAGCTTGACAAGTAGACTTTGCATGTGGATGGTGGAAGAAGATGGGGAATTCTGACTACAAATGTGTCAGAGTCTTTCAATGGGTTATTGAAGTCGGCAAGAGGATTGCCTGTCACTGCGATGGTGTGCATGTCGTTCAAGCAGATAGCGGAGAGGTTTGTTGAAAAGGCTGCAGCTGCAATGTCATTGATGGAAAGAGGTGTTTAATTTATGCTACTGTCGATGAAGAGATTTGAGAAATACAGGCAGCGAGCACATTGGCATTCATTTTTACAGTATGATCAGGATAGAAATATTTTTGAAGTTCATACCGCTATCCATCAAAAACGGGGGAATAATGTACATACCATAAATGAATCTACAAGGTTATGCTCTTATGAAAAATGGTCCATCTACCACATGCCGTGCTTACATGTCATCAGGTGCTTTCAACATGTTGGTTTAGGGCCAACCAACTACGTTGATAAACAATATAGTGTTGTTGCATACTTAAACACCTATAGTGGACAGTTGCTGCTGAGCATTATTGGCCGCCGGAACCATTTAAAATGGTGTGTAACAAGGAGTTTTTGCGTCAAATACAGGTGCAGAAGAGAACGCGTATACGGAACCAAATGGATGTTAGCGATACCGTTTATGCGCGCAAATGTGGTATATGCTCGCAAACAGGACATGACCGTCGAAAATGTCCTTCGGCTAGTTTGGGTGGCGGTGGTAATCCAACTCCTGGTGGGAGTTCTTCTAATGTGCCCAACTATCAAGGATACACGTAGTAACTGGATTTCGTAATGTAGTTGTAATAAGTGTACGACTTGTTTATGTTGCAAGATGCATCAAATAAAATTATGTTTCCTTTGTTGTTAAATCTTATTGATAATGGTCCATTTTTCAGTTGAGTAAATTAATGAATTTCTCCCCCCCCCTCCCCCCATGAAATAAAAAATAGTATTGGATTAAAAAATGGAAATATTTTTAGTAGACCTTCAAATTTCACGCTAAAATTATTATTAGAAAACTACACTATCAGATGAGGAAGATTTTTGATAAATATATGAATATATATAGCGCGGTTAAATACTACGTTATGTGTTAGCAGAGCGCGGTTAAATATTACGTTATATGTGTTGTCTTGTCGTACTGAAAAGCTGCCCGCCTGCGAAAAAGCTGTTTTGTATTCGAAAGAATCATTAATACGCGAAGCATAGCGCGGTTAAATACTATGTTATGTGTGTTGTCTTGTCGAACTGAAAAGCTGTCCGCCTGCGAAAAAACTATTTTGTATCCGAAAGAACCTTTAACACGTGAAGCATAGCGCGGTTAAATACTATGTTATGTGTTAGCATAGCGCGGTTAAATACTATATTATGTGTGTTGTTTTGCCTATAAATAACGGGCACATTCTAGTTATTTTCTGCGCTTAACAATAACCAATAGCAAAACTCTCCATAAAAGCAGGGTTTTGTTTTTCGCTTTAACAAATGTCTAAACGCCTTTATGTACCAAGGTGCCAGTGCGGCAAATAATGTATGATAGCGAACTGTTGGGATGATGGTGAAGTTGGGCGCCGATACTGGATGTGTGTGAACAAGTTTTATAGGATTCCCGATGAACCTTTTTGCAATTTTGAGGTATGGATTGTTGAACCCTGTAAGCAGGAATGCTACAAACAAACTTTGCAGTATATTCATGATTTGAACAAAAGATACGAATGTGATGAGGTTATGTATAAACGAGAAATTGCGGCGTTGAAGGAGAAACTAAAAGAGGTGGAAGAAAAAAAAAGTTGTTGGATCAATTTGAGTGGTTGAAGAATAGAATAGTTGACTAAACAAACCAATGTATGTGTTGAGTGTTGTATTTTATCTTTATGCTTTCCATGTCATGTATTTTCATTATGTGTGCCGAATTTAAATTATGTTAAGTTGTTGTGTTTGTGTTTGTGTTGCTATTATTTACATAAAATAATATTTACATCAAATGCAAAAAAAAAAAATCAATGTGTTCCACAGCCTGTGTGCTTCAATGCTGCCGCTGGCCTGAGGCGCATCCCATCCCGCCCGGCTACGCTATCAGGATCATCCTCATCACGTCACCTCTTTATAGCAGGATACGCTGCAATCATCAGTAGTGCTGGCAGGATCAGTAGAAGGGGTTTTCGGTCCAGTAGTAACCTACATAAGAATACGTCAGCTCAGTATAGGAATATATATATTAAGTCACAACAATTTAAATTTTCTTACCACGATCTCGTCGGGCTCCTGAATATAATCATCCGTCACAGCCAGGCCAGCATCGCACAAAGCGGCCTCCGTGACGGGCGAGGATGAAGCCTTAATAAGAAAATTAATAAAGTTATTTATGAAAAATAAATGAGAAAAGAAAAAATAAATTTAAAGTAAATACTAATAAAAACATACATGCGCCTGTGAAAGCTCCCCAGCACCCCTCGATGATGAGCCATAACTCAGCTGGCGCCCACTATCCACATCTCGGGTCGGCGATCCTCAGCAGCGGTCGATGGGCCTGGGAAGTATGCATCCCAATGCTCTCCGGTAATGTCCGTGCCCGTGATCAATAATGGACCTGGCGGGGTCACTGTGAAGTCCCTGGAGTGAGCTACAGCCCAAGGCTGTATGACGGCATGTTGCTGGGATACTCGTCTGGCTCATGAAGGTCACCCGACAGATCATCATCAACATCATCAACATGGGCCTCAACTCCCCTTTGCTGGGGACCACCTCCTCGCCGCCCACCACGACCCCGTAGGGCACCCCTACCTCGTGGGGCAACCCTACCTCGTGGGACACCCCTACCTCGCTGGTACTACTCTGGCGCCACATAAGCAGGGTCGTGTCCTAAGTGTTGATCCTCTCAGGCTCGCTGCAGTGTCCGGGCAGCCACCGCTGCAACCTACCGGCCATAATCGTGCAAAGCGGCCGCTCCCTCGCCGACATGCTGCTGCATCAGTAATCCCATTTGGTAGACTATATGTAGTCCAATAGCATGCACAACGTATAAAATATAAACTACAGAACACTATGTTACAGTTATATAAGTAATAATACCAGAAAATATACCAGGGCCTCGTGCCGCCCGGCGTATGGAACATACCGACCGTCAGCTCAATGAATGGGATTCCCGACGAAAAGTCGGGTAACGCGGCGGTACCAGGGCATATACTCATGAATAGTATCATCCGGCTCTGTGAAGGGGGGGCTGAATCAGGTCAGCTCGCCGGTCCCAAGTATCGACCTGCGCCTCCAGCCATGCCACATATGCATCATCCACCCTGGAACGATCATCCTACTAATAATGTGTGGGCTCCCATGTAGGCCCTCTCGGTACAAGCTTCGGACGGCCAAACTGGCGAAGTACCCGCTCCGTGGCATGATGCTCTACAATATAGTGGCACATCAGCGGGACGGGAGTGCTCTAAATCAGTCGGTCGGCCGAGCAATAATTGGGCAGGCCACTTATCAAGTCGTCATTGTATGGAGTCCAGATAAACTATTAAATAACAACACAAAACATGAGTATCTGCAACACATGTGAAGCTATACCAAGTAAACTTAGGTATATATTTACCTGTGCGCCCTCCAACTCGTAGATATGTACGTATCCCCGCCGGAGAACCCACCTCCTAGCTAGAGAGAGAAACAAAGGTGGTACATCCAGAGGTAATGATGGTAGAGGTGGCTGCAACTGCAGGAACTGCTCCCAGGCCCAAACCTAACATACAAAGTTGACGTAAAATTTAAGATAAAAGTTTACTAGATATGTTATAATAAATAGAGTATTTGAATATGTTGTCACCTGTAGTAGCGAAAAAAATCCACATGCATCATGTTGGGTGCCCATGCTCGCCCGGCACATCTTCCTGTACAAGTAGGCGAGAACAGCAACACCCCAGCTGTACTGGGGTAAATCATCTAGCCGCTGAAGATGATGAAGAAATCTCAAGCTGACTAGGTTCCCCGAAGTGTTCGGGAACAAGACCCCTCCAAACATAAGGAGCAGCAACAACCTCGTATACTGGTGAATATGCAGATCATCTGTCTCGCCAGTGATGTCGGGGTGGAATATCTCTAAATGTTGTCGAATAGCTATCAAACTCATGCGACTGGCCCCTGAGTGTGCAGTCTCATCCTGTGGCCTGAAACCAGTGAGCTGCTGCAGCATGTCCAAATACTGCCCACGCGTCATCTCTCTCATGGCCTGAGGCAGTGCAACAGGCAGTCCATCAACAGGCATCCCATATAAAACCTCCACGTCCTGCAGCGTGATTGTGGCCTCGCCAATGGGCAGGTGGAATATGCGTGTCTCCGGTCGCCACCGCTCTATCAGGGCCGTGACCAAAGACCAGTCGAGCTGCAGTCGCCCAATCTCCAAAATCCTGTAGAAGCCCGTAACCCGCAGGCGCTGGACTACACGAGGATGGAGATCTCTGTCCTTCATAAAATCCCACATGTCGTCCACTCTCCTGGCGCGGAGAGTCTGGGCCAGTAACTCTCCCTCTCATACGTGGGCGGAGCTATGATCGCCCTGTAACACTAATAGCTCAACGCAAAAAGGTCTGGGATGCATAGGTGGCACGTCCATGTCGTCTACTGTAAATTAAACAACATTAATTGTATGTTTATTCTGCAAATGAAATAATTAATTTTTATAGTTATACAATATTTAATTGGACAAAGTATATATCTATGGGTACCAGACTCGATATTTGAGGCCCAGTAGCACCAAGCTATCCTGAATTCTTGTATGTGTCAATTTTATTATTTTACATGTTAGTTTCATAATTTTATATGTTTGTTCTGTAAATTAAATAATTAATTTTTATAATTATACAATATTTAATTGGACAGAGTATTAACATATGGGTTCCGGGCTCGATATTTGAGGCCCAGTAGTACCAAGCTATCCTTAATTCTTGTATGTGCTATTTTTGTTATTTTACATGTTAGTTTCATAATTTTGTATGTTTGTTTTGTAAATTAAATAATTATTTTTTATAATTATACAATATTTAATTGGATAAAGTATTCACATATGGGTTCCAGACTCGATATTTGAGGCCCAGTAGCACCAAGCTATCCTGAATTCCTGTATGTGTTAGTTTTATTATTTTACATGTTAGTTTCATAATTTTATATGTTTGTTTTGTAAATTAAATAATTAATTTTTATAATTATACAATATTTAATTGGACAGAGTATTCACTTATGGGTTTCAGACTCGATATTTGAGGCCTAGTAGCACCAAGCTATCCTGAATTCTTGTATGTGTTAGTTTTATTATTTTACATGTTAGTTTCATAATTTTGTATGTTTGTTTTGTAAATTAAATAATTAATTTTTATAATTATACAATATTTAATTGGACAGAGTACCTTACAATTATCACATTATTACCAATCCTAGGGGAAATTTCCCCCACACAAGGTTAGACAAGTCACTTACCTCGACTTGCTCCAATTTAACCAAGTAGTATACTTTTTCCTCGATTTTCCGACTCCGATCGACTCGAATCTAGTCATAATTAATTCGATACAGTCAAAAATAATTATAGAATCAATTCCATAAGAAAATACTACATTTTTCAATAAAAATCCGAAATTAACTCAAAATTTGCCCGTGGGACCCACGTCTCGAAATCCGGCAAAAGTTACGAAATATGAACGCCCATTCAATCACGAGTCTAACCATACCAAAATGACTAAATTCCAATAATAATTCGACCCTCAAATCCTTAAATCTATCCAAGAGGGTTTTCAAATATTTCCAATTTAAATCACCAATTAATTGTTAAAAACAGTGATGGGTTTGGGTAATCTAACCAAGATTGAGTTAAGAACACTTACCCCGATGTTTTCTCTGAAAATCTCCCAAATATTGCCTCAATCCGAGCTCCAAATCATGAAAAAGGGAAATTGGGACGAAGTCCCATTTTCAGAACTTAAACATTCTGCCCAGTGATTTCTTCTACGCGATCGCGGACCAACTAACGTGATCGCGAAGCACAAGTTTTTATTGCCCAAAACTAACTCTACGCGATCGCGAAGCACAGTCTCCGCTAGCCTACCCGATCGCGAGCCTTCTCACGCGATCGCGAAGCATTAAACGTGTGGCCCACCTTTTGCCTCATTTCCTTTTAGCGAACACGGTCTTAGCCACGTGTTCACATAGCATAGCTTGCCAAACCTACGCGATCGCGGACTCGCCCACGCGATCGCATAGCACAAAATTTCAGCTGCCCAATTAACCCTACGCGATCGCATACCTTCTCACGCGATCGCATAGAAGGAAACCAGAACTTCAGCTATCACGCCAAGTCCAAAACTAATCCGTTAAGCATTCGAAACTCACCCGAGCCCCTCGGGACCTCAACCAAATATACCAACAAGTCCTAATATATCATACGAACTTAGTCGAGTCCTCAAATCACATCCAACAACTCTAAAAACAAGAATGACACATAGATTCAAGCCTAATGAACTTTGAAACTTTCAATTTCTACAAATGATGTCAGAACCTATCAAAACAAGTCCGATTGACCTTAAATTTTGCACGCAAGTCATAAATGACATAACGAAACTATAAAAATTTTTGGAACTGGATTCCGACTCCGGTATCAAAAGTCACTCCCCGGTCAAACTTCCAAATTTAAATTCCTATTTTAGTCATTTCAAGCCTAATTTAATTACGGACTTTCAAATAAAATTTCGAACACACTCCTAAGTCCAAAATCACCATACGGAGCTGTTGGAATCATCAAAATTATATTTCGGGGTCGTTTTCTCAAAATGTTGACCGAAGTCAAACTTAGCATTTTAAGGCCAACTTAAGGAACCAAGTGTTCCGATTTCAACCCGAATACTTCCAAATCCCGAACCAACCATCCCCGCAAGTCATAAATTTATAAAAGTACATATACGGGGAGTTTTATTTAGGGGAACGAGAATCTAAAAGTCAAAATGACCGGTTAGGTCATTGCAATAGTGCTCCCCGTATACTATTTTTGCACCGTCCGACATCGGGAATTTGATCATTTGGTGGAGGGTCGAAGGGACTGCCCTCATATTATGGATCCAAGGCCTTCCAAGCAGGGCATTGTACCTCATGTCCCCCTTGATTAAGTGGAACTTGGTATCTTGAATTGTTCCAGCCACATTCACCAGTAGAATAATCTCCCCTTTAGTTGTTTCATTGGCCATATTGAAGCCATTTAAAACCTGACCTGCGGTCATGATTTGACTACATAGGCCGAGCTGTTCCACGACCCTCGATCAGATGATATTCGCCGAACTACCTGGATCCACTAAAACACGCTTAACTTGAACTTTATTTAATTAGATAGAAATTACTAGAGCGTCGTTGTAGGGATGAGAAATGCCTTCTGCTTCTTCGTTGTTAATGACAAAGTGCCTTCGGGCACATAATCTCGGGTTTGTTTTTACCTAGTGGTTGATACCTTAGTGTGTTTGAACATGAGTCCTTGTGGAATGTCGACCCCACCGACGATTATATGAATGACGTGTTGGGGTTGCTCCTGTTCATTTTTCTTATTGGCGTCCCTTTTTATGAAATAATTCTTAGCTCGATCGCTGAGGAACACTCGAAAGTGGCCCTCGTTGAATAGACGGGCTACCTCCTCCCTTAATTTTCGTCAATCTTTGGTCTTGTGACCATGCGTTCCATGATACTTGTACAACAACTTTGGGTTTCTTTGGGAAGGATCGGTCTGTATGGGTCTAGGCCACCTAGTATCTTTGATCCTTTCGATTGCTGATACAATGTCTGATGCATCAATACTAAAATTATATTCCGATAACCGAGGTGCCTCTGTGTGATCGGTATACTTGTCAAAACCACTTTTGCTTATAAGTCCCCGAAGACTCTGTCCTCGATCACTTCTTCAATTGTTCCGGGCGGAATTGCGTCTTGAGCCATTGTTCATTCGATCTGCGGTATATGGTTAATATCGGTCTCTGTTCGAACTTGGCTCCGTGTCAATGTCCCTCTAGTTTTTAACTACCAACCTGTTCGGATGTACTGAACCAGAAAGGGCTCCTAGTTGGTCGTCCTCAACCCTGATCTTCGATTGATATTGATTGTGCATATCTGCCCAGGTTATGGCAGGATACTCAATCAAACTTTGTTTCAACTGACGTGATGCTATCGAACTCCACTCGTTCAACCCTTGGGTGAAAGCTTGAACGGCCCAATCATCTATGACCGGTGGAAATTCCATGCGTTCTATTTGAAGTCGGGACACGAACTCCCTCAACATTTCATTACCCCTTTGTCTTACCTTGAAAAGGTCCGATTTCCTCGTTGCGACCTTTATGGACCATGCGTGTGCCTTAACGAAAGAATCTACTAACATGGCGAACGAGTCAATGGAGTTTGGTGGTAGGTTGTGATACCAAATCATTGCTCCCTTTGAAAGGGTCTCTCCGAATTTTTTCAACAGTACAGATTCGATCTCATCATCTTCTAGGTCATTCCCTTTAATGGCACATGTATAAGAGGTGACGTGTTTATTGGGGTCGGTCGTTCCATTATATTTAAGAATCTCGAGCATGCGAAATTCTTTGGGGATCGGTTTTGGAGCTGCACTTGGCGGAAAAGGCTTTTGCACGATTTTTTTGGAATCCAAACCTTTCAATACTTGTGATACCCCCTGGATCTGATCGGCCCTCGAGTTATACGTTTCCACCCTTTTGTCGTTTTCCTCGATCCTCCTTTCTCCTAATTCTATTCATTTGGTCAGTTCTTCAAACATCTTAGTAATTTCGGGATTAGTCCCCGATTCTTGCTCATTTGATCTTACTATAGCTGGCTCCGTTCCGTGGGTGACTACTCGGGGTGGACTGGGCTCCGGCCTGCTCGGTATCTAGGGTTGACTCTACAACTGAGCTATCGCTACCTGTTGAGCTTGCAACATTTCAAAAATCATACACAAGCTGATTCCGTTTTTCTTAACGTTATGGGTCTCTCGAGCTACAGATCGAGCACCACCATGAATGCTTTTTTCAGGTTCAGAACGTTGGTTTGTCTCAATGGCCACATGCGAATTAATGTCTAACGGTACTTCGGCTCGAGCCCTAATGGCATCGATAAGTGGCCTTTTGGCCCTGGGTGTCAAGTTGTTGTTCTCACCTTGAAGGCCAGCTTCGTTATCGATAGGTAAGGCCATTAATTGAGAGTTCGTCGTTGCTAATCTGAAATCAAAGACACCTTCAACAACAAGCGTAAAATGACATATTTTTTTTTAGATTCATATCAAATAACCACTGTTATCCTTAGCCCCACGGTGGGTGCCAAACTGTTTACCCGAAAAACGGATAGAGTTGAATTTGTACGTAGTTCTAAGGGTATATGATATAACTTGACATAAATCGTAAGAGTAAATAAAAATATCGAATATTAACTATTAAGAAAAGATTCAAACCGAGTTGAAAGGAAGATGATTTATGAACAATCAAGATAAAATGATGTATGGAGCTCAAAAGGATAATCTTCCAGTATAGGAATGTATCAACAATATTTCTCTTATAGTGTATGAATGACTTGATAGATGCCCTTTACAGGAATAATAGCCATCCCTCTTATAGTGGAGGGATTCTATTTTGGATATAATTAAAAATATATAGTGGGAAACCCATGATAAATCACATTTTTCCTAGTTTTCACCGAGATTCCCTCTCTTAATGTGGTTGTAACGGCTCTTGTCTCTTTGATCGATCTTGATCGGACTTGGTATCGGTCGGTTTTCCGATTTAGAGCTTGATGTGGGTTCGAGCTCGATATTAACTCGGGGCCCAGTATTGACTCAGGGTCGGTATCGGTTGGCCTCTGGCCCTTTATCTCGATTCCATCGCTTCTCATCATAGTTCGATTTGGACTCGAGATCGATAATGACTTCGAGCTCGGTATTTGACCTGTCCATGAAACTCGAAGCTCGTTTGTACCTTTTTCGGATCCCATCTCGTTATTATGAAGACTCTTTTCGGTCCTTTATGTTCCCATCTCGACCAGTCGTACGAGGGACGAAATCGATTTCGACCGTATACATATAATTCAATAATTCTTTAAGACAAATAGAGAGTTTGGACAAAAGTTATTGGGTTTAACCGAATCAGTATCCGGCTCCGTCTCTGATTGGAGAGTCGAATTTTAGACACATCTTTAGGGAAGAAAATGCAGCTGTGGATTTGCTGGCAAAATTGATGAAGGAATTATGAAGTGAGTCAATTTCAATACATATATGTATCTTCCAATTCCACGTCCTTTATGTTACTATTATTCATATGAGTAAAGATAATTTTGCTAGACAAATATCGACTAGTATTTGTAAATACTTGGCCCAACTTGACAACTTAAGTGCTTTTGATAGCACTAATTATATCTATAATGGCCTTACTAGTTAATATACAATAGTTCGCTTTGACCAACAAAAAAAAATATTAAAGTTTTCGCGCTAATCTATATCTATACTATATTAAAAACACGAAGGTCCTTAGCGAAATGTGACTCGACTTTTTACCCCTTTAAATTTGATTTCACATTAGACAAAATAGTCATTTAATATTTTATAATATTTAGGAATAAATATTTAATTAGTTCCTTATATTTGGGAATGAATAACTAATTATTTCCTTAATATTTTAGGATTTTGTTTTCCATTCCTTTTAGGTTTTGGAGTCCTTTTTCTCTCATAGTTTAGCATGTTTATGCATTCCTTTTTCTTATTAAATTTTGACGGATTACATGTAAATATTTCGGCCACTTTCAATTTTTTATATTTTAGTTTTTAGTCCCCTTCCCAACCCCTATTTTAGCATGAGAAAAATATTCACCAATGTAACTATCTAAATACAGGAGATATGTATACTATGTTATTTCCTTGCCATAAATAATTATTAATTAATTGTATCATTAAATTTGAGCAGTAGTATTCCAAATAATATACAGCTTGAACACGAAGACGTTTTTTTTGTTTTTTTGGTAATTAACTTTTTTTTTTATTACCATTAACATTATATACAACTCACAAACAGAATGAAAACAAAATCTATGCACGGGACAGTAGCCCCGGTGCTAAAGAGACAACAATCAACTTTCCTCGCTACCACACAACTGCTACTTAACTTGGATAAAAGTTCAATTCCTATAGCTTCCTAGCTGATTCTTTTCGCGTCTCCGTTTTCAATATAGTTTAAAAAATTAAATTATTCTTTTAATTAAACTAGACTTACTTTTAAAAAGTACCAATTTAAATGAGAATTGATTTTACAGACACAATAAAAATAAAAAACTAAATTCATGAGATCTGGTTGAAAGAATAAATTATAATGACATCTCAAAACCAAACACACACTTTCAGTTCTAATTTTAGTCATTGGAATAAATTTTAAGTTGAATTATTAACTGATAATTGAGTATTTATGTTGCTCAATTTCTTTCATTATAGAGTTAATTATACATGATCTTAATTATTTTTAGAAACTTATACTTTTATTTTTATAATTTAAAGATAAATTTTAAATAAGTTTTTATTTTTTGAGATAGGGTAGACACGTAAAGTGCATACACTCACACTAGTACTTGTAATTCGATTTAAATGATTAAATAAAAAATGATAGTGAACTTGCATGATTTGAGGTGGAACTTACTTAGAAATGGCAAAATGCAGAATTTTATTATAGATGGAAAGGGAAAATCATATAATGTGATCAATAAGAGCAACTTTTGCAGTAAAAAGAAAACTAAACGTAGAATTTGAATATCAGACAAAAAGCACATCTATTATAAAGAAAAATCTCGGATGAGGCATAATTTGCTTTCAATATTATAGCTATAAATTTAACCCACTTATATTTGTATTTTCTTCGTCATCATTTGTCACTTGAGGAAATTGTACATACGAGATGTCACATTTTACACCATACAAAATTTTCTAAATACAATTGACTTAACACATGATATAGTCATGCCAATGACCTTTCAACTATTTTTTAAGTTCAATCTGAATAGAAAAATTATTGGTACTTACAATCAGATTTTCCGTTTCTTCCACAAGACTAATTAATGCTGGGTTTCTTATCTTTTTCTATGTCCTTGTACCTTTTATGCATTTAGTCAACTTTTTCATATATCACTATCACGACTAATTAATCCAATAGAATGTATTGGCTATCCGAGCGTGATTTAAAAAGAAAAATAAGTGTAATAAATAAAATTACTTTTTCTCCTTGCTTAATTGAAATTTTATGTATAAAATAAGTTTAATATGGTTGCTTCTCAGATACAAGGAAATGATTCAGTTCCAATCTTCCAGTACTAAAGATCGTAGTTCTCGAACGACCAATCGTAAAGATTTTGGAGCATCTTCGGGATTAGGTATTGTTCTCCAATGATCGTAGTACCAAGTACTTCCTGACGAGCTCTAATATGATCTGATTAATAAGTAAGTATCTCTTGTAAAATATGAGCCCCCAAACCCTTCTAGAGCCCAAACCTCAATTTCTCCTACCCGTTGTCCCCCTGTTTGGCTCTTCCTCTAAGGGGTCCCTGTCACGACCCATTTTCACCTATAGGTCGTGATGACGCCCAACACTACAGCTAGGCAAGCCAACTGATAAATCAAACGTATATTGATTAAACTTTTAATATAAGAAAATAATAAAATACCAAATTCTACCAATGTGTGTGTGCCAAGACCTGGTGTCACAAGTACACGAGCATCTAGTAGATTATACAAAATTCCAAATATTGTCTGAAATGAAATAGACAGAATGTAAATATAAGAAGAGACACTGGTAGGTGCAGAACGGCTCAGAAAGGCAGCTCACCACTATGTCTCGAGATGACGTGGATATGTGATGATATGTCCTCCACTAGTACCTGTCTTAGATCCTACACAAAAAGTGCAGCAAGTGTAGTATGAGTACGTACACAACGTGTACCCAGTAAGTATCAAGCCTAATCTCGAAGTGATAGAGACGAGATGGCCAACTTTGACACTCACTATGGGTCAATAATAATAATTGAAATACAACTAGGATATTTAAATCAGCATGGTTTACAGAATTTAAAATAATTTACTTAATCAGCGGAAATAATCAAATTTATTCAAATGCAACAATTCTCAATATATCAATTAAATTCTTTCAATTCAAATAATTTTCAATTTATCAATTAAATATCATTTACAGGAATAACAATTAATTCTTTAACAAGCAAGAATAATAATTCATTAAATTCCAAGAATTTTTCAATTTATCAATTAGTTTCGCAAGTTGAAATAAACTATTAAAGTATCATATAATTATTATTATTATTAAGCACGATTTCTGCCGAGGACGTACGGCCCGATCTAGAGTGTCGTGTACACTGCCGAGGGACGTGCGGCGCGATCCATAGATGCATCTATCCTACCGAGGCGTTCGACCCGCTCCACAAGAAAGGAGGACATTTTCTTATGTACCTTCGGAAGGAGAGTATATTTATTATGAGATAAATTCGGGAGGAAGACTAATTTCTTTTAACAATTAATTAATATAAACAGACAATCAAGCATATAAATTTTTCCATCCTTTAATATCTCTATCTCACAACTCACAATATATTCACATATATCAATTTAATATTAATAAATCAGGGAATATAATTTACACAAGTAATTCATGCTTTGAGTCTTAAACTACCCGGACTTTAGCATTTATAGTAGCTACGCACGGACTCTCATCCCCTCGTGCGTATGTAGCCCCCGCAATTAGCAACAATTATTCAATTTAATCCTTATGGGGTAATTTTCCCCTCACAAGATTAGACAAGAGACTTACCTCGTCTTACTCCAATTTAATCCACTAGAAGGCCTTTTCCACGATTGTCCAACTCTATCTGGCTCAAATCTAGCCAAAACTAATTCGATACAATCACCAAAAAAATTATAGGAATCAATTCTGTAAGAAAATACTATATTTTTAATAAAAATTCCAAAATTAATTAAAAATTCGTCAGTGGAACCCACGTCTCGGAATCCGGCGAAAGTTATAAAATATGAATGCACATTCAACCACGAGTCTAACCATAGCAAAATGACTAAATTCCAATAATAATTTGGCCCTCAAATCCTTAAATCTATCCAAGAGGGTTTTCAAATATTTCCAATTTAAATCACCAATTAATTGTTAAAAACAGTGATGGATTCGGGTAATCTAACCAAGATTGAGTTAAGAACACTTACCCCGTTGTTTTCTCTGAAAATCTCCCAAAAATCGCCTAAATCTGAGCTCCAAATCGTTAAAAAAGTACCATTTTCAGAACTTAAACTCTCTGCCCAGTGATTTCTTCTACGAGATCGTGAACTTCCTCATGCGATCACGTAGCACAAATTTTACTGCCCAAACATTAACCCTACGCGATCGCGGAAAATCTCACGCGATCGCGAAGTACAGTCTCCGCAAGCCTACGCGATCGCGAGCCTCCTCACGCGATCGTGAAACATTAAGCGCGTGATCAGCTTCAACTTCGTTTACTCTTCGCGAATGCAGCAGTAGCCACGTGTTCGCATAGCACAACTGAATCCAACCTACGCGATCGCGGACTTGCCCACGCGATCGCATAGAACAAATTCTCAGCTGCCAAATTAAGCCTACGCGATCGCAACCCCATTCACACGATCACGTAGAACAAATTCACCTCTGCCTAACTTACTCTACGCGATCGCGTATAAGGATACCAGAAGAAAAATACCAGCAGTTATTAGCACTGTTTCAAAGGCCAAAAGTGATCTGTTAGTCATCTGAAACTCACCCGAGACCCTCAGGACCTCAACCAGTTATACCAACAAGTCCTAAAATATCATACGAACTTAATTGAAACCTCAAATCACATCAAACAACGCTAAAACCACGAATCATCCGCCAATTCAAGCTTAATGAAACTTAAAATTTCCAACTTCTTCATTCGGTACCGAAACCTATCAAATCAAGTCCGATTGACATTAAATTTTGCATACAAGTCATAAATGACATAACAGAGCTATAAAAATTTTCATAACTGGATTCTGACTCCGATATCAAAAGTCAACTCCCCGGTCAAACTTCCAAACTTAAATTTCTATTTTAGCCATTTCAAGCCTAATCTAACTACGGACTTCCAAATAAAATTCCGAACACGCTCCTAAGTCCAAAATCACCATACGGAGCTGTTGGAATTGTCAAAATTCTATTCCGGGGACATTTTTTCAAAATGTTGACCGAAGTCAAACTTAGCACTTTAAGGCCAACTTAAGGAACCAAGTTCTGATTTCAACCCAAACACTTCTAAATCCCGAACCAACCATCCCTGCAAGTCATAAATCATTAAAAGCATATACGAGAAGTTTTATTTTAGGGAACAAGGTTCTAAAAGTTAAAATGACATGTTGGGTCATTACAATCCCGGTAAAGGGAACCCCGGTCCCAAGAAGATTGTACGCATGTGCAATTAGTTTAATAGGACCGGTATATGAACCCAAGAGCGAATATGAATGGGGAAAACTACCAAGATGTTTTTTCCCATGACGTGTTACCCGGTTCAGGTTTAAACTTGAGAAACTTTCAGAAACCACTATGTTTTAGTGATTATTAGCTTGCTATAACTACAATTTACTAAATTACTTCCTATAGTTATATTTTCAGTTGTTGTAGACTGTATTCAATACAGTAGCAAAACTCGGCTGAAAATAGGGGAGTCCAGCTAAGCATAAAATATATTCGACTGTATTCGCGAGCTGTATTCGTGAATACAGTAACGGAATATGCGAAAAAAAGGTCTTCGGCTGTTTAAAAACGGTAAGTGAATCAATTAACGCGATAGACTCCTAATATAACTCAACAAACTCAATTATAACACATAAAATTTGAATTTTCAGTTATAGAAAAGATTCTCAATCGAAAAATACCCCAAAAATAGAGCAATCCTCAAAGATTCAATCCATCTTTTCTTTTTTATAGTGGTATCTTTACTAAAATATTTTTTAGTGGTATCTTTACAAATAGATTTATATATTGAAATTATATAATTACATTGAATACAGTTAAATACATAAAAATACATTGAATACATGAAATATAGCAGGTCATCTATAGTGCAAAAACATATGAATACATATTGCAGATACATTTGAATACATATATACATCTGAATACATAAATTATATTAATTAAAAAATATATGAATACATTCATGGAATACAGCGAGACGGTGAATACAATGAAATACATGGAATACAACGAGATACATTAAAATACAATAAAAATAAATACAGTGAATACAATGAAATACATGAAAATACAGCGAGATACATTAAAATACAATGAAGAAAAAGGTAACAGAATCTTCAAGACAAAGCAGCTACTTCTTTTTTTTCTTTTGCCGTTTTATTTTCGCATTCCTTCACCTTGTCAAAATCTTCTTCTTATAATCTCGTAGAATGAATTTGAATTAGTTGGACCGTGAATTTTGAATAACGAGTAGTTAAGCAAAAAAATCACTTCTCTACTTTCCATTCAAAATAGCGTGAAAGATGTTGGATCTTAGAGTTTTTCAACTTCAACTATTATAGATTGTGACGTTTGGAAACCAAATGGTTTTCTAATGTAATCATCACTTCAGCAAAAGAAGAAGGTATCGTCGGCCGAAGGAGGGGGTTAGGAGTGACACAACAAGGAAAGGGGAAGTGGTCGCCGGCCGGATCTGTTGTTGGCGGAACATAACCCTGCTAGGGTTTCTAAAAGCAGGGGAGGAAAAAAACGGGGGGAAAAAGAAAAGAAAGAGGAAAGAGAAAGGAGGAGAGAGGGAAGAGAGAGGGAGAGAGAAAAATAATACACAACAAATTTAATGGCTTAAAGGTAGGAAGTGATCATAAATAAATATTTTGTTATAAAAATTAAAAGGTAGTTATAAGAGATAATTTTTTAAAAGTATATTTATTTATAATAAATAAGATATCAACATTTGTTATAGAAAGTAAAATTTTCTTTAAACTTTAAACAAGGACTTTTTTCTGAAGAAGCGTGTATGATGTTTCGGATGAGGTAAAAGTAAATTGGATCAGACGAATAATTAGGTTTGGAATTATTGTGAGAGAAAAGTCTAAGCGGTAAAGAAAGGTTGAATACCGAACTATAATTAGCCCAATAGTATGTATTCTAAAGGGGGAAAAACACAATTAGCCGCCTAAATACTTTTGGTTACAGGTTACACCCGTCTAGCCATAAATTTTGATTCACTATAAATAGCAGTAAATATTTCCAACTGCCGTTAGCAAATCCAAATAAAAAAAAAAAAAAAAAACCAACCAAATTTCAAAATAAAAAGTCTTGCCAATGCCACAAAGCTATTATCTCTCATAGTTACTGGTTTAACCTTAAATTCAATCAAAAACTTGACCCAAAAATCTCCAGCATGCTTCTTCCTTTCTCTGTTATTTAAGGACTCTTCGGAAACTACCACCACTCCAAAAGGCTTTCGCACAAAACAAGTGTTTCTAGCACAAAAATACTTTGACATTGGTGAAATGGGTAGAATGACATATACAAAAATACCATGAAATTTGAAAACCCACGAGAAATAATTGGATTTAGAGAGTCTCTCAAACTTCAATATCTATCATAATCTGAATCCATTATACACTAGCTTATACACATTATACACTTAGTATGCAGTGTAGAATTGATGCATAATTGCTGCATAAGCCGTGGATAATCAATATATATTTTATACACTTATTATACCAAATTATACGCTTAATATGCAAAAAAATAAGACCCATAGCCTCCACCTGTACACGACACTACTTCAATAAAAAAATGCATCCGCTGTAATAATTCATAAATAGGAGTAACGCATATTTTCAGCAGTCACCACCGAGAAAAAAGAAAAAAATCCAGTTACACCACCTAGAAAACCAGTTGACAGTAGATAGAGAAAGAGAAAGAGAAAGAGCAATTAGGTTTGAGGCCGAGAAAAAAGAAGCGAAGAAATGGGTGAATGGGAGAAAGGGAAATACAGGCGAAAGAGAAAGAAAAAAAATAAAGAAGAGAAGCCATCACTTTTTTGAAGAACGAGGGAGGCGATGCAGAGCAAGGAGGGGAGTGGGGGTGAGCACTAGGTTTTTTGTGAGAAAGTGGGGATCGGATAAAAAAAAAGTAAAGTAGGGGTGGTAATTGTTTAAATCGAGTAATAAAATTAAAATGAGGCTATTAAAAGTTTATATTCTAAGTGGGCTGCTAGTCTAGTTAATTCTTCTATTCTAAAAGAGAGGAGCCAGAGATAGATATGAGACAAGAAATAACCTATAAAAATTTGCCTATTCTAAGATATTGAAAATTTTAAGGCAATGGATTTGGTAATTAATCAATCGGAGACCTTTAATTCTAATAGTCCGATGATACAGAATCAACGATCTAATAGATTATTATGAATTCTTTCTTAAATGGACAAAATTCTGGTTTCAATTAATTCAACATCAAATATGGTTAGTCAAAAAACTTATACAAAAAAAATCCAACCTTTTCATATACTAATAAAAAATTGTCAAATAAATTCAGTGGTAGCTAAATTGGTGGGTGTGGAAGAAGCCTGTTCAGCATAAGGTTACAAAGCTCAATCTAACTGTCACGATCCGAAATTTCCATCTCCGGATCGTGATAACGCCTAACATTTCACTTGCTAGGTAAGCTAACGTTAGAATAATATTATCCATTTTTAAAATAATTTTTGAATTTGTTAATAATAAAGAACAAATACGGAAGTAAAGTATAAAATATAGTGAATAATCCAAAAATAAATAACGGTGTCTAAATACCATCCCAGAATTTGGTGTCACAAGTGCACGAGCTTCTAGAATAAATACAAATAAAGGTCTGAATAAAATAAAGCTGTCTGGAAACAAACACACAGCTAAAGTAAAGTAGATTGGGACTTCAGAACTGCGAACGTCGTGCAGTTATACCTCAAGTCTCCTATGAGTAGCTGAAATCCGAGCAAGTTTATGGTACGCTGCTGGGACCAACTCCAAAATCTGCACAAGAAGTGCAGAGTGTAGTATCAGTACAACCGACCACATGTACTGGTAAGTGCTGAGCCTAACCTCGACAAAGTAGTGACGAGGCTAAGGCAGGTCACTTACATTACCTGTACGCAATATTAGTAATAACAACACTAGTAGAAATAAATCAGGTAACTCGTTTATAATAATTGAAGCGAACTCAGCAGTCATAACCAATTATCATTTCTATCAATTCTGTTGTAGCGTGCAACCCGCTCTCACAATATATTCACATTCAATTCTGTTGCAGCGTGCAACCCGCTCTCACAATATATTCACATTCAATTCTGTTGCAGCGTACAACCCGCCCTCACAGTATATTCACATTCAGTTCTGTTGCGGCGTGCAACCCGCTCCTCCAATATATTCATTTTAATCAAGTCTGTTGTGGCGTGCAACCCGATCCTCCAATATATATATGTATGTCGACTTTTAAATAAGTCTGTTGCGGCGTGCAACCCGATCCTCTAATATGGACTTAGTTTGTTGCGGCGTGCAACCCGATCCTCCAATATGGACTTAGTTTGTTGCGGCGTGCAACCCGATCCTCCAATATGGACTTTTAATAAGTCTGTTGCGGCATACAACCCGATCCTCCAATATATTCATTATAATTAATTCTGTTGCGGCGTGCAACCCGCTCCTCCAACATATTCATTTACCAATTCTTATAGAAGAATTTTCCCAATAAATACAATAATTAATATAAAATTATAAGACAACAAGCATACAATAATTATGATTTAATTACGAAACAAACAAAGGCAAATAGCAAATTATTATAGATATCAGAGAGAAAATATGCAGTTTAATATTTAATATGCTAAATGTCAAATAACAATTAAGGCACATAATTCAAATAGCATCTAACAATTAATACATGAATTCAAGAATTAATATTTGACAAAGAATAGGAGAGAAATAATTATTATGACAATTAATTCATAGTTTAAAATAATTTATGATTTTTCAAATAAATACACAAACAATTAATTTGACGACGTATAGACACTCGTCACCTCGCCTATACGTCGTTCACATGCATTTTATATAACAAATAATTTAAGGGTTCTATTCTCTCAAGTCAAGGTTAACCACGACACTTACCTCGCTTTGCAAATTTCTATCAATTACTCAACCACAACTTTTCCTTTTAAATTTGTCTCCGAAAGCTTCAAATCTATTCACAAATAATTCAATATACTCAATACGAATCATAATAGTTAATTCCATATGAATTTACTAATTTTCCGGATAAAATCCAAAATTCATTAAAATATTCGATAGTGGGACCCGCGTCTCAAATCTCGGAAAAAATTACGAAATTCGAACACCCATTCCGAGATGAGTCCAACCATACAAATATTATCCAATTCCGATATCAAATGGACCTTCAAATATTAAATTTTTATTTTTGGAAGAATTTATAAAAATCTTATTTTTCTTCCATAAATTTACGGATTCATGATATAAATGAGTATGAAATCATGAAATATAATCAATATAGGACAAGTAACACTTACCTCAATGTTTTCCCGTGAAAATCACCCAAAAATCGCCTCTTGAGGTTTAGGGTTCGAAAAATTGAAGAATGAATGAAAAATCTCGTATAAATGCCTTCTACTGAGCTACAGGTGTCGCAATTGCGATGCCCTTCAGAATCCCGCTGCCTTCACAAATGCGAGGAGAGTGTCGCATTTGCGACCACTGCACCTCGCAAATGCGAGTAGATGTTCGCATTTGCGAACCTTCCCTTCCCAAACTCCCATCGCAATTGCGAAGAAAATCTCGCAATTGCGAGAACATGCTGGCCCAGGCCTTCTTCGCAATTGCGATAGATACCTCGCAATTGCCAGGCCTGTTTATTTCGCATTTGTGAAGCCTGATCTTGCAATTGCGAGATCAGAGGCCTGCAACAGGTTCAGTTATACCAGCAAAATGTTTCAAGTTCAAAACATCCCGTGGCCTATCCGAAACTCACCCGAGCCCTCAGGGCTCCAAACCGAACATGCCCACAAGTCGAAAAATATCATACGAATTTGCTCGCGCGATCAAATCGCCAAAATAACACCTAGAACTATGAATTTAGCATCAAATCAAATGAAATTCTCAAGAACACTTAAAATTCATATCTTTTCAAATGGTCGTCCGAATCATGTCAAATCAACTCCGATTTCTACTAAATTTCACAGACATGACTTATATATTATTTTAAACCTGTATCGGGCTCCGAAATCAAAATATGGGCCCAATACCAACGAGATCAAACATTAATCAATTTCTTTAAATCCATAGAATTTCAGTCTTACAATTTTCATAAAAAAATTATTTCTCAAGCTAGGGACCTCAGAATTCGATTCCGGGAATACGCCCAAGTCCCATATTTTACTACGGACCTTCCGGGAATGTCGTAACACGGATCCGGATCTGTTTACTCAAAACGTTGACCAAAGTCAACTAAAAATTAATTTTAAATCCCAAATATTATTACTTAATAAATTTTCAGATAAAGGCTTTCCGAATTTATGCTCGGACTGGTCACGCAAATTGAGGTGAGTAAAAATAAGGTTTTAAGGCTAACGGGCCCAGAATAGAGTCTTAATTCATAAGATGACCCTTTGGGTCATCACAATCTCCACCTCTAAAACAAACGTTCGTCCTCGAACGGACATAGAAAAGTACCTGAACTGGCGAACAAGTGGGGATATCTACTCCGCATGTCTGACTCGGACTCCCAAGTAGATGCCTCAACCAGCTGACCTCTCCACTGCACTCGAACTGAAGGGTAACTCTTTGACCTCAACGGACGAACCTGCCGGTCTAGAATGGCTACCGGCTCTTCCTCATAAGTCAAATCCTTGTCCAATTGCACAGAGCTGAAATCTAACACGCGGGACGGGTCACCATGATATTTTCGGAGCATAGACACATGGAACACCGGATGAACCGCTGAAAAACTAGGCGGTAATGCAAGCATGTAGGCTACTTCACCCACCCTTTCAAGAATTTCAAAGGGTCCGATATACCTAGGGCTCAACTTGCGCTTCTTTCTGAACCTCATTACACCTTTCATAGGTGAAACCCGGAGAAATATTCTTTCTCGAACCATGAATGCAATATCACGAACTTTACGATTGGCATAACTCTTTTGCCTAGAATGAGCTGTGCGAAGTCGATCCTGAATAATTTTGACCTTATCAAAGGCATCCTGTACCAAATTGGTACCCAACAACCGAGCCTCTCCCGGTTCAAACCAACTAACTGGCAATCGGCATCGCCTTCCGTATAATGCCTCATATGGAGCCATCTGAATGCTCGACTGGTAGCTATTATTATAAGCAAACTTCGCAAGTGGCAAGAAATAATTCCAAGAACCTCTAAAGTCTATAACACAAACGCGAAGCATATCTTCCAATATCTGAATAGTGCGCTCTAACTGTCCATCTGTATGTGGATGAAATGTTGTACTCAACTCCACCCGCGTGCCTAACTCACGCTGTACAGTCCTCCAGAAATGTAAGGTAAACTGCGTACCTTGATTTGAAATAATCGATACGGGCACCCTGTGAAGGCGGACAATCTCACGAATGTAAATTTCAGCTAACCTCTCTGAAGAATAGGTAACTGCCACTGGAATGAAATGTTCTGACTTGGTCAACCTATCTACAATGACCCAAACTGCGTCAAATTTTCTCTGACTTGGTCAACCTATCCATAGTGATACGCTCCCACTTCCACTCAGGAATTTCTAACTTCTGAAGCAAACCACCAGGTCTCTGATGCTCGTACTTAACTTGCTGACAATTCAGACACCGAGCTACATATGCAACTATATCCTTTTTCATTCTCCTCCACCAATAATGTTGTCATAAATCTTGATACATTTTGGCAGTACCTGGATGAATAGAATACCTGGAACTATGTGCTTCTTCAAGAATTAATTCACGAAGCCCATCCACATTAGGCACACAAATACGACCCTGCATTGGCAGAACCCCATCTTCCCCCACAACAACCTATTTGACATCACCGTGCCACACAGTGTCCTTAAGGACAAGTAAATGAGGATCATCATACTGCCTCTCTCTGATGCTCTCATATAAAGAAAACCGAGCGACTGTGCAAGCTAGAATCTGACTGGGTTCTGAAACATCTAACCTCACGAACTGATTAGCCAAAGTCTGAACATCTGCAGCTAATGGCCTCTCACCAATCGGAATATATGCAAGACTGCCCATACTCACAGCCTTTCTACTCAAAGCATCGGCCACCACATTGGCCTTTTCGGGGTGATATAAAATGGTGATATCATAGTATTTCAACAACTCCAACCATCTTCTCTGCCTCAAATTAAGATATTTTTGTTTGAACAGATACTGAAGGCTACGATGATCAGTAAATACCTCACACGAGACACCGTAGAGGTAATGCCTCCAAATCTTCAGCGCATGAACAATGGTTACCAATTCTAAGTCATGAACAGGATAATTCTTCTCGTGAACTTTCAACTGCCGCGACGCATATGCAATTACCTTGCCATCTTGCATTAATATTGCACCAAGCCCAATGTGAGATGTGTCATAATATACCGTATACGATCCTAAACCTGTGGGTAATACCAACACTGGCGCCGTAGTCAAAGCGGTCTTGAGCTTCTGAAAGCTCAACTCACACTCGTCTAACCATATGAATGGGACACCTTTCTGGGTCAATCTGGTCAACGGGCTTGCTATAGATGAAAACCCTTCCACGAACCGACGATAATAACCTGCTAAACCCAGGAAACTCCGGATCTCTGTAACTGAAGTAGGTCTAGGCCAATTCTGAACAACCTCAATCTTCTTAGGATCCACCTTTATGCCTTATGTCGATACAACATGCCCCAAAAAGGCAACTGAGTCTAACCAAAACTCACATTTTTGAAAACTTGGCATATAACTGATTATTCTTCAAGGTGTGAAGCACACTTCGAAGATGCTGCTTATGTTCCTCTTGACTACTAGAGTAAATCAAGATATCATCAATGAATACAACCTCAAAATAATCCAAATAAGGCTTGAACACCCGATTCATCAAATCCATAAATGCTGCTGGGGCATTTGTCATCCCAAATGACATCACTAGGAATTCGTAATGCCCATACCGAGTTCGAAAAGTTGTTTTAGGGACATCAGATGCCCTAATCTTCAACTGATGGTAACCAGACCTCAAATAGATCTTTGAAAATACCTTGGCACCCTGAAGCGGATCAAATAAGTCATCAATTCTTGGTAGCAGATATTTGTTTTTGATAGTGGATTTGTTCAAATGCCGATAATCTATACAGATCTGCATAGAGCTATCTTTCTTCTTTACAAATAATACTAGTGCACCCCAGGGCGAAACACTGGGTCTAATGAATCCCTGATCAAGCAAGTCTTGTAACTGTTCTTTCAATTCTTTCAACTCCGGCAGGGCCATACGATATGGTGGAATAGAAATGGGCTGAGTGCCCGGAGCCAAATCAATACAGAAGTCAATATCTCTGTCAGGTGGCATCCCCGACAAATCTACAGAAAATACTTCTGGAAATTCACGAACAACTGGTACTGAGTCCATAGAAGGGACATCCGCACTGAGATCGCGAATATAAGCCAAATAGGCTAGACACCCTTTCTCTACCATACGCCGAGCTTTCATATAAGAAATAACCCTGCTGGCAGTATGACCAGGAGTTCCTTTCCACTCTAACCAAGGTAACCCTGGCATAGCTAGGGTCACTGTCTTGGCATGACAATCCAATATAGCATGATAAGGGGACAACCAATCCATACCCAAGATGACATCAAAATCTACTATATCAAGAAGTAGAAGATCCACACTGGTCTCAAGATTACCAATAGTAACCACACACGAATGATAGACATGATCTACTACAACAGAGTCTCTCACCAGTGTAGATACACACACAGAAGCACTCAGAGAATCACAAGGAACAACCAAATATGAAGCAAAATAGGAGGACACATAGGAATAAGTAGATCCTGGATCAAATAGAACAGAAGCATCTCTATGGCAAACTGGAATAATACATGTGATCACAACATCAGATGACTCGGCCTCGGGCCTAGCTGAAAAAGCATAAAATAGGGGTTGGGCCCCACTACTCTGAACTGCATCTCTGGGACGGCCTCTAACTGGCTGGCCTCCACCTCTAACGGTCTGACCTCCACCTCTAATGGCATGACCTCCACCTCTAATAGCATGATCTCCCCCTCTAGCTGCCTGACCCCTACCTCTAGCTGACCTAGCAGGCGGTGAAGCAACCGGTGCCGGTATGATGGCACGAGAATCTTGCCGAGATCTGTTACTCGCCAGTCTAGGGCAATACCTCCTGATGTGACCAAAGTTTCCACACTCATAACACCCATCCTGATGCCGTGGCTGCTGAAGCTGACCCAAATGGGCCGGATAACCATTGTAGTAACTCTGGAGTGGTGGTGCATTGATAGGAGTTGAATGTGCACTAAATAATGGCTGCCCAGAGTAATGCACAGTAGGACCGTGACTCCTTGAAGCATCGGGAGATACATGAAGTGCTGAATGAAACGGTCTGGGAGGATGACCCCTACCAAAATTACTTCTGCCTCCAGACGAGGCACCACTGAAACCACCGAACTGACGAGGCCTCTTATCGGACCTCTGCCCTCTCTCATGTGCAAGAACCATCTCAATCCTCCTTGCGACATTAGCAGCCGCCTGAAAATAAATCTCACTTACGGTCTCCTTGGCCATCTGAAGTCTGATAGGGTGAGTGAGTCCCTCAATAAACCTCCTCACCCTCTCTCCCTCCGTAGGTAGTAAAAGGAGAGCATGACTGGCCAAATCCACAAAACGGGACTCATACTGGGTAACAGTCATACTGCCCTGCTGTAGACGCTCAAATTGCTTGCGGAATTCCTCTCTCAGTGTGATAGGGAGGAACTTTTCCAGAAATAGCTGAGAGAACTACTCCCATGTAAGTGCAGGCGATCCGACTGGTCGGGTCAATGTATAATCTCTCCACCACCTCTTGGCGAAAACCGTCATCTAAAATACAACAAAATCAACCCCATTGGTTTCAACTATACCCATATTCCGCAGCACCTCATGGCAACGTTCAAGATAATCTTGTGGGTCCTCCGAAGGTGTACCACTGAAGTGAACTGGAAAGATCTTGGTAAACTTATCCAGTCTCAATAAGGCCTCAAAGAACATGGCGGGCCTATCACCGATCTGTGCCACAACAACTAGCTGAACTACCCTAACTGGCGGGGCTGTTGGAGCCTGATTCTGGGGACCCATCTGCTCCGGAGCGGGAGTAGTGGGAGTTTGTGATCCTCCCCCAGCATGTGAGACAGCTGGTGCCACTGGAAATGTACCATTCTGGTTCATGCCCTCCATAAGACTTACCAAACGGACTAGAGCGTCCTGAAGTACTAGAGTGGCTATGAATCCTTTCGGGATCTGAACTGGTCCAACTGGTACATTCTGAACTGGAACCTCCTTCTGAAGGTCCACCTGAGATTCTACAACAGGTGCAGCTGCTCGAGCTCCGGACTGAGCTCTACCTCGGCCTCTGCCTCGGCCTATAGCCTAGCACGACCTCGACCTCTACCCCTGGCCATAGTTGCCACCGGGGGTTCTGGTCCCTGACCATCGGTAGAGGTATTACGTGTTCTCACCATCTGCGAGAGAATAAACGTAGAATGGTTCAATCATCGATGATGGAATAAACATCGCACGACAGAATAAAAAAGAAGTTATATTGTTTCTAAACTTCATAGCTTCTGAGAGATAAGTACAGACGTCTCCGTACCTATCTTTCAGACTCTACTAAGCTTGCTCGTGACTTGGGAGACCTATGCAACCTAGTGCAATGATACCAACTGTCACGACCCGAAATTCCCACCTTCGGACCGTGATGGCGCCTAACATTTCACTTTCTAGGCAAGCCAACGTTAGAATAATATTATCCATTTTTAAAACAATTTTTGAATTTGATAATAACAAAGAACAAATGCGGAAGAAAAGTCAAAAATATAGTGAATAATACAAAAAAATAAACAACGGTGTCTAAATACCATCCCAGAATTTGGTGTCACAAGTGCACGAGCTTCTAGAATAAATACAAATAAAGGTGTGAATAAAATAAAGCTGTCTGGAAACAAACACACAACTAAAGTAAAGTAGATGGGGACTTCAGAACTGCGAACGCCATGTAGTTATATCTCAAGTCTCCTCTGAGTAGCAAAAATCCGAGCAAGTCTATGGTACGCCGCTGGGACCAACTCCAAAATCTGTACAAGAAGTGCAGAGTGTAATATCAGTACAACCGACCCCATGTACTGGTAAGTGCCGAGCCTAACTTCGACGAAGTAGTGACGAGGCTAAGGCGGATCACTTATATTACCTGTACGCAATATTAGTAACAACAACACTAGTAGAAATAAATTAGGTAACTCGTTTATAATAATTGAAGCCAACTCAGCAGTCATAACCAATCATCATTTCTATCAATTTTGTTGCAGTGTCCAACTTGCTCTCACAATATATTCACATTCAATTCTGTTGCAGCGTGCAACCCGCTCTCACAATATATTCACATTCAGTTCTGTTGCAGCGTGCAACCCGCTCTCACAATATATTCACATTCAGTTCTATTGTAGCGTGCAACCCACTCTCACAGTTTATTCACATTCAGTTTTGTTGCGGCGTGCAACCCGCTCCTCCAATATATTCATTTTAATCAAGTCTGATGCGGCGTGCAACCCGATCTCCCCCAATATATATATGTTTGTCGACTTTTAAATAAGTCTGTTACGGCGTCCAACCCGATCCTCCAATATGGACTTTTAAAAAGTCTGTTGCGGCGGACTTTTAATAAGTCTATTGCGGCGTGCAACACGATCCTCCAATATATTCATTATAATTAATTCTGTTGCGACGTGCAACCCGCTCCTCCAACATATTCATTTACCAATTCTTATAGAAGAATTTCCCCAATAAATACAATAATTAATATAAAATTATAAGACAACAAGCATACAATAATTATGATTTAATTACGAAACAAACAAACGCAAATAGCAAATTATTATAGAAATCAGAGAGAAAATATGCAGTTTAATATTAATATGCTAAATATCAAATAACAATTAAGGCACATAATTCAAATAGCATGTAACAATTAATGCGTGAATTCAAGAATTAATATTTGACAAAGAATAGGAGAGAAACAATTATTATGACAATTAATTCATAAATTAAAATAATTTATGATTTTTCAAATAAATACGCAAACAATTAATTTGACGACGTATAGATACTCGTCACCTCGCCTATACGTCGTTCACATGCATTTCATATAACAAATAATTTAAGGTTTCTATTCTTTCAAGTCAAGGTTAATCACGACACTTACCTCCCTTTGCAAATTCCTATCAATTACTCAACCATAACTTTTCCTTTTAAATTTGTCTCCGAAAGCTTCAAATCTATTCACAAACAATTCAATATACTCAATACGAATCATAAGAATTAATTCCATATGAATTTACTAATTTTCCGGATAAAATCCAAAATTTATTAAAATATTCGATAGTGGGACCCGCGTCTCAAATCTCGGAAAAATTACGAAATACGAACACCCATTCCGAGATGAGTCCAACCATATAAATATTATCCAATTCCGATATCAAATGGACCTTCAAATCTTAAATTTTCGTTTTTGGAAGAATTTATAAAAATCTTATTTTTCTTCCATAAATTTATGGATTTATGATATAAATGAGTATGAGATCATGAAATATAATCAATATAGGATAAGGAACACTTACCTCAATGTTTTCACGTGAAAATCACCCAAAAATCGCCTCTTGAGGTTTAGGGTTCGAAAAATTAAAGAATGAATGAAAAATTTCGTATAAGTCCCTTTTACTCAGCTGCAGGTGTCGCAATTGCAACCTAATGCGAAGGAACACTCGCAATTGCGATGATCTTCACAATCCGATGTCTTCGCAAATGCCAGGAAAGTGTCGCATTTGCGACCACTGAACCTAGTAAATGCGAGTAGATGTTCGCACATGCGAACCTACCCTTCCCAGACTCCCTTCGCAATTGCGAAGAAAATCTCGCAATTGCGAGAACATGCTGGCCCAGGCCTTCTTCGCAGTTGCGATAGATACCTCGCAATTGCCATGCCTATTTATTTCGCATTTGCTAAGCGTGATCTTGCAATTGCGAGATCAAAGGCCTGCAACAGGTTCAAAATATCCCGTGGCCTATCCGAAACTCACCCGAGTCCTCGGGGTTCCAAACCAAACATGCCCACAAGTATAAAAATATCATACGGACTTGCTCGCACGATCAAATCGCTAAAATAACGCCTAGAACTATGAATTTAGCACCAAATCAAATAAAATTCTCAAGAACACTTAAAATTCATATCTTCTCAACTGGACGTCCGAATCACGTCAAATCAACTCCGATTTCTACCAAATTTATATATTATATTAAACCTATATTGGGCTCCGGAACCAAAATACGGGCCCGATACCAACGAGATCAAATATTAATAAATTTCTTTAATTCATCAAAAATTTATTTCTTGAGTTAGGGACCTCGGAATTTGATTCCGGCATACACCTAAGTCCCATATTTTACTATGGACCTTTCAGGAACGTCGGAATACGGATCCGAGTCCGATTACTCAAAACGTTGGCCAAAGTCAACTAAAAATTAATTTTAAATCCCAAAAATTATTACTTCATAAATTTCCACATAAAGGCTTTTCGGATTTACGCTCGGACTGCGCATGCAAATCGAGGTGAGTGAAAATAAGGTTTTTAAGGCTAACGGGCCCGGAATAGAGTCTTAATTCACAAGATGACCCTTTGGGTCATCACACTAACTAATTTTGACAAACTTAAAGAATCAACAAGATTATGAGATTGAGTATATCAATTAGAGTATTATCTTCTATTTACAATATTTTTATTCAAAAAATAAGTCCAAACCATCAATACCAGAGTGATTATAGTATTTTAAATAAATTTAAGATTAAGGAAAGATTTTGTTTTTAAATTGCCGATGGTCTATTAGAAATAATATCTAACTCCGCACAATAGAGGTAAGGTCTACGTACATACTACCATTCTCAGACCCTACTATGTGCGATTACTGGCTATGTGTCACGGCCCCAAATTCCCTCTGTATGATATCGTGATGGCACCTAATCTCTAAGACTAGGTAAGCCTTGTGAGCATGTAATTTTAACCCTACCAAAATATTCCTACAAAATTAATAAATAAATTATTCATATTTATTTTTCAGATTGTTTTTCGGATTTTTGTTATTTTTTCGTAATTATTTGCATTTAGTTGCATTTCTCATGCATTTTTAGCATTTTTGAAATCATAGAATAACAAAAAATATTTAAACCTTCATCATCTTGAATTATTAGGTTTTAAATTTAATTTAACACCTAATTGCGCAATTTAATCATATTATCAAAAGAAAATCACAAAAAATTGTTTGTTGTTAGTTTTTATGTTAAAATTAGTAGTTTTACTTGTTATAATTTAGGATTAATTAGTTAAATAATAAGGGTAAATAGTTAATTAATTTTACAAATTAAGATAGCCTAGTACTTAATTAGGATTTTTAGTTAAGTTAATTAGATTGTTTTGGAATTAATTAAATTAATTAGGAGGTTAAGTAATTTAATCGGACTGGGCCAGTGTAAAAACCATCCCAATCCCCAAACTTAACCCCAAAACACCCAAGCCCATACCCCAAACCGGTCCGCCCCATTAAAAAACCACAACGACGCCGTTTAAGTGCCAGGCGATCCTGGCACTTATTGATCTTCACTAGATCTAACGGTCCGGAACTGGCCTGGCACTTAGTATATAAGTGTCCAAATGCCCCTTTACCCCCTCATTTCGTCTCCTCCCCCCTCTCTCACATCTCTCTCTCTCTCTCTAACCCTAGAGACGACCCGCCGTCTCTCCACCCTCTACTCCAAACTGTAGCCGCCCCCATCTTCCTCCAACCTAAAACCACCCCAAATCACCTAAGATCCACCTTATTCTACCCCTTTACACATGCTAAACATCATCTCACCCCAAAGCCCCATGAAAAATCAACAAATCTAACCCCTAAAAACAACTGAAACCCTAACGCCACCCTAGCCCCACCGCCGGAAATCTCACTACGGCGGTGGAGGACCTCCAAAACCCCTCAAACTCATACCATACACTCTCCTCACCTCCCTGAGCCTCACCCTACCAACCAAATTTCCAAAAACCTCACCAAAAACCCTAGATTTTAGATCTAGGATCTCCGAAACCCTAGATCTGTTTTTTCATTATTTAACCTAGTCCGTTTAATAATTCTCCTGCCAAGATCTCCCATCAAGGATCTCAGATCCCAGACGGGAGTCTTGGCATGAGGGCTTTTAGCGGCTAGATCTATTTTTTGGTATATTTTATGATTAAATTCCTGTTTTTCGTCTTTATATTTTGTGTCGATTACTGTTCTTTTCTTTTCTTTATTTTATTTATTTATTACTGTGTGATATTCTGTTTAATCCATTTAATTAAACAAACTTAAAATATATATATATAAAATCAATGTTTAGATATATTCTGCGTTGTTACTTTTATTTTTATTTTTATCCTTTTTACTTTCTGTTTTTATTTTATCTTTATTAGTTCTGAGTTTATTCATTTTGTTAAATTAATTGCCATTTTTTATTATTATTTATTTTACTGTTGTTTGTTTGGTTAAGAACTGGGCCTCACTGAAGTGGCCGGTTCTACTCGGCTCATAAATTGGGCCTGTCTGAATGAATAGACAGGCCCATAGCTTTGTAAAAGCTTAAGAGCCCAAAGTCCTTAGGCCTAGAGTCACATGACTCAGGCCTAGAACCGATCTAGTTCTGAGGTAATTCCAAGACCCTTAAGGGTTAGTTTTGGAATCCTAATTCTAAAAAGTATTTAACAAATACAAAAAATTTCTAGAATAGGGACAATTGTCCCAATGCTGAGTAGGAAAATATGGATAAGATCCAAAAATATCGAGAAATTAGAAACTTGTCCCTTTTCTGAGATAAGGAAGGTACTAGAAATTGGACAGTTGTCCATTTCTGTTAAAAAAAATGTCATTTCCCCTAATTTATAGGGAATTCTGGCAGATTCTTTTGTACCCTAATTCTCATTCCTTTTCACTCCCTCACTCTATAAATACACTCGAGGACATTTTCTAGATTTGAATACAGATTATAGACACATTATGGATACATTATAGAATGCCTTAAGATTTCCTCTTCTCTTTCAAAAGAAAAACTTCTGAAAATCAACCTTGATCTTTCAGAATCAAAAAATGTATGCATTCGTCTCCTATTTTTAAAATCTGGTCGTCTTCTTATTCTACTGAGTTTCATTCATTACTGCTGCTTTACTTCAAGCTTTCAGAGACTTATTTTCTTACTTATTAGTTTCTGATGCTATCAAGGTACTTTCTTAAACAATGTAAATATTTAAATTTTGTTGTATCATGACTAGGATTTTACTGGTTATCAAAAATCTGTGTTCTGTTTGAATATTGCATATAGTTGTTTGGTTGAGAGTTGTGTATGAAAACATATAGAGTTAATCATTTACACTGTTTTAGGCAATTTAAGTTATGGTAGCTTTATGTTAAAGGGTTCTGAAAAATTATCAAATCTGTTTAAATCTTCATATAGCCATAAGATCGGTACGTTGGAATAGTAAAAAAAAAACAAGAAAAGCATTTTCTAGAAAATTTGTTAGATGAGTAATAGGTAGATTTGTTATCACTGCCCGTGTTAGTTCCGTTTTATATTATATCCTCTCATGCCTTGCGTTAGTAGTTTTATTTTACTATGTCATTAAACAATTAAAATCTAGTAATTCCAATGCTATTAGTTTAAAATCATAGAAGATGGGTCTTACAAGCAACCTAACAGTAATCAGGGTACGAATTCAGTCCCAAATCAATTGGGTCCATGAGATTGTACTCTGGGTCTTTGGCTAATAAAATGAGTTGATTAAAGGTATTTATACTTTAAGATTTTCAAATGCAAATGAGTTTTTTTTTAAAATCTATCACTTTAACACATGTTAATATAAGAAATAGGAGACTTAAGCAATCAATAGAAAATTATCCCAATTTAATTTTGGTTCGTGTCCCCAGACCCCTTTTAGTTTTCTGCTTTAAAAGATAAACCAAATATAGGTAAAATCTGATAATTACTCGTATAAATTTCAAACTCATCCTGGGCCAGAGTCACTTGGACTCATTATCATCAGGCCTAAATTATTTTTGAGTAATTGGTCCGTAAATGGATATTGGGCCAGAGTCATCCGGACTCATTATTAGGCCCAAATCTTCTTGAATTAATTGGGTTTAAATGATTGAATGCTTAATAACATTGAGTTGGGCCAGACTCATTATCACCAGGCCCAAATATCTTTAGTTAATTTAGATGTCCATAAAAATGAACATTGGGCCAGAGTCATTTGGACTCATCAGCAGGCCCAGATATTTCTGAATTAAATGTGTTTAATTGATTCATTGCTTAATAACATGGTATTGGGCCAGAGGCATATGAACTTCATGATCACGAGGCCTAAATCGTTTGGACTAAATTCATTTAGCTTCCTTAAAATATGCATTGGGCCAGAGTCAATTAGACTCGAGCATGCCCAAATTCTTTTGAACTGAATTTATTAGCTAGGACCAAATATATATCTTGGTCTAGAGTTCATTTGGACTCGGTCCTTATCAAGGCTCAAACTTTAAATCTGGGCTTGCTTGACAGATAGTACATAGGCTGCCCCCATCTAATATAAACAAACATATCACCTAGTATTGAACCTTTACACTTAGCCATATGAAATAGAGTATTTAGTTTACAGACATAAGCATAACTTAAGGTATTTATAATCAACTTAATTATTACAATTATGTACATGCACGCGTGACATAGTTGTGATGCCAAAAAACAAACCAAGGTACATGTTCGTGTGACCATGGTCAAACAATCTTAGTAAATAAAATGCCTTAATTAAACACTCGTAGAAATGCTTTAGGCGCAGATTTTTACCTACTATTGTGATTGTGTACATGTCCACGTGACGTGATCCCGATATCCAAAATTAAATCGAGGTATGCGTTCGCGCGACTTCGGCCAAACAATCTTAAATTAATAAAGCGCAATTAATTGTGTACACGTTCGCGTGACATGATTTTAGTGCCCCAAACAAAGCGGACTTACACATATGTAATTTGTTTCAAAGATTAAATCCATAAACGCCATAATTAAAAGCGGTAAAAGGTCAAATGCACATAGGTTTAAAAATACGTAATTAAACAAAATATTAAGCCAGGTATGATTAAAGCGACCGTGCTAAAACCACGGAATCCTGAAATTTCTAACACCTTCTTTCAGGTTAACAGAATTCCTTACCCGATCTTCTGATTGTCGCAGACTTTAAAACATAGTCAAATTTCCTCGATTTGGGATTTAAAATAAACCGGTGACTTGGGAGACCATAAATTATTCCAAGTGGCGACTCTGAAAAATTAAATAAATAATCCCATTTCGAATAATGTTAATTTAATTGGAAAAAACTCCCTTATCCCTTGGGAAAAAGGAGGTGTGACTAGCCTATCAATGCGGAATAAAAATAGAAATCTGAAACTTTACATAATTACAACTCTCAAAATCTCGTAGAAATAAGTCACAAGCTTCTAAGAATTTATCTTCAATGTCTCTATATAGCAGCGTCTAAAGAAAATAAGGAAGCAACATAACAAGAATAGAAGGGGACTCCGGAGTCTGCGGATGCTGGCAGATATACCTTGAAGTCTCCATGCATAGGTACTCACTGATGTCTGGACTGGTAAGAAGTACCTGGATCTGCACAAAAGGATATGTAGAAGCGTAGTATGAGTACACCATAGTAATACCTAGTAAGTGCCAAGCCTAACCTCGGTATAGTAGTGACAAGGTCAGGTCTGGCCCTACTGAAAAAATAATAATAAATGGCATGGTAAAATATTTCACCATATAATAAAATAAAATAACAATGGAAATGAATCAAGTAGTAGGTCACCATTTAATTACACAAATAATGGCAAATAATACCTCGTGGAACAAAACAGAATTTCTTTTCAACTTTAAGAAAATTCACAACAAAAATCAAAGGCAACTACGGCCATAAATCAATATCAACAAGGGCACTCCCGAGGTACCACCTTATAGTCCCAAATCATCAATAAATTCAAAATAGCTCATTTCCTTATGTCACCGCGGGAGCTAACAATTTATTTTAAAGAAAATATTTTTTTTCGAAATAGCATCCCGCGTTTTAGCCATCCTTATCACACCGCATGACTTCTAGTAGTTCCCCCTTCTAGCTACATGTATCAAGTCACCCTTATCTCACCGCATGCGTTTCAACACCCAAACCTTATACCACCTCATGCATATCAATATCACAATATATCACAATTTACAGCTCAAGTGCCCAAATATTTCAATTCGTCAAAATAACTCAATAATAATATTTTTTCATAATAAAGAGCTCACGGCTCATGTCAAATACTTCATATTAATAATATTTAATTTAAAGAAAATCAACCTTCAAATAATGCACAGACTAAAAGAAATCAAGTTTCAACTAAACAGGTAAAACAATTAGCAGGAAAAGGTCAAGCAACTTTAAAATATAAACATTAAATCAATGATGAAAAATATAACAGAATAAAATAATTTACTTAATGCGCAACAATGATCTACACAATTTAAAAATATAATCTTTCACATTTAGCCCGTGTACACACTCGTCACCTCGTGTACACGACTTTCAACACATTATAATTTATCACTTCAATACCAATCCTAGGGGAGATTTCCCCTACAAAAGGTTAGACAAGCCACTTACCTCGACTTGCTCCAATTTAATCACGTAGTATGCCCTTTCCTCGATTTTCCGACTCCGATCGACTCGAATCTAGTCATAATTAGTTCGATATGCCCTTTCCAGGATGATAGAGAATAGTTGTATGATAATCCTTAAGCAGCTCCAACCATCTCCGCTGCCGCAAATTAAGATCCTTCCGTTTAAACAGATGTTGTAGTCTCCGGTGATCGGTGTAGACCTCACAATGGACACCGTACAAATAATGCCGCCAAATCTTCAAGGCATGAACAATAACTGCAAACTCAACGTCGTTGGCCGAATAATTCTTCTTATGTACCTTTAACTATCTGGACGAGTAGGCAATCACCCTACCATCTTGCATCAACACTATGCCGAGACCAGTACACGACGCGTCACAATACACAGTATAAGACCCTGAACCTGTACGTAATACCAATACTAGGGCTGTAGTCAAAGTTGTCTTGAGCTTTTGGAACCTCTCATCACATTCCTCGGTCCACCTGAACGGAGCACCCTTCTGGGTCAATTTGGTCATAGATGCAGCAATAGAAGAGAAACCCTTTACAAATCGGCGATAATACCCTGCCAAACCAAGGAAACTCTGAATTTTTATAATTGAGGACGGTTTGGACCAATTCTGCACTGCTTCAATCTTCTTTGGATCTACCTTGATTCTCTCGCACGAAACTATATGACCCAAAAATCCCACTCAATCAAGCCAGAATTCACACTTTGAAAATTTTGCATATAACTTCTTTTCTCTCAAAATATGAATCACGATCCTCAGGTGTTGTTCATGATCTTCCCGACTCCGGGAATACACCAGAATATGGTCAATAAACACAATGACGAAAGAATCAAGATAGGGCTGAAATACATTATTTATTAAGTGCATAAATGTTGCTGGGGCATTGGTCAGCACAAAAGACATCACAAAGAACTCGTAATGACCAAACCAAGTCTTTAAAACAGTCTTCAGGATATTTGATTCCTGAATCTTGAACTGATGATAGCCTGAACGTAAGTCGATCTTAGAGAACACTCTAGGACCCTGAAGCTGATCAAATAGGTCATCAATACGTGGCAATGGATACATGTTCTTCACTGTAACCTTGTTCAGCTAGCGGTAATCAATACACATCCTCATAGAACCATCATTCTTATTCAAAAATAAGATAGGAGCACCCCAAGACGATACACTAGGCTGAATGAAGCCCTTATCAAGCAACTCCTATAACTGTTCTTTTAATTCTTTCAACTCTGCTGGGGCCATACGATATGGTGGAATAGAAATGGGCTAAGTGCTTGATAACAAATCAATGCCAAAGTCAATATCCCTGTTGGGTGGAATACCCGGAAGATATGCTGGAAATACATCAGGAAAATCCCTTACTACAGGAACTGACTCCACGGTAGGAGTATCAATACTAACATCTCTCATATAGGCCAGATACGTATCACACCCTTCTCAACCATTCGTTGAGCTTTAAGAAATGAAACAACCCTGTTAGGAACATAATCCGAGGTACCTCTCCACTCTAGCCGCGGTAGACCTGACATAGCCAATGTCACCGTCTTAGCGTAACAATCAAGAATAACATGATAGGGCAACAACCAGTCCATGTCCAAAATAATATCGAAATCCACCATACTGAGCAATAATAAATCAGCTCTGATCTCAAAACCACTGATAACAATTAAACACGATTGATACACATGGTCCACAATAATAGATTCACCCACAGGTGTAGATATATAAAAATAATGACTCAAGGAATAACATGATACGCCCAAATACGGGGCAAAATAAGATGACACATAAGAATAAGTGGAGCCTGGATCAAATAAGACCGATGCATCCCTATGACATACCTGAATAATACAAGTGATAACATAATCGGATGCAACGGCCTCTGCCCTAGCAGGAAGGGCATAATATCTGGCTTGGCCTCCCCCTCTAGGGCGACCTCGACCTGTCCGACCTCCACCTCTGGTTGGCTGTGCAGGTGGAGTGGCAACTGGTGCAGTAATCATGGCCTGAGAAGCCTGAGGGCCATGTGGAATAGGTGGGGCCTGAGAAATCTGTGGAGGTACACCCCTCCTAAATCTGGGGCAATCCCTTATGATATGACGAGTGTCACCAAACTCAAAACAAGCCCTCGGAGGACGTGGCTGGTGGGACTGGCTCGGGCCTGATCGACTAGTCTTCCCGCTAAATTCACCCTGTACATGAGGTATAGAAGACACTGGCGGTGCATAATATGGAACCTGAGGTCTGGGAGTAGCCGGAATACCACTGGAAGCTGGAAGTGCTGAATGAATAGGACGACTCACATAGCCTCTACCATGACGGGTTACAACTAGGGCACGAGAACTATTATTTGTGCCAAAATCTCGGGATCTCTTAGCTTCCCTCTCTTCCCTCTCCCGGATCCGCATACCTTCCAATCTCCTAGCAATTGACACCACTTATTGGTATGTGATGTCCATATCTAGCTCTCGGGCCATACTGTATCTGATATTAGGGTGGAGACCCTCAATAAATCTACGAACCCGCTCTCGAATAGTGGCAACTAAGGCTGGTTATGCCTCGCCAAATCACTGAATCGGACCGCATACTCTGACTCGGTCATAGAACCCTGGCGCAACTGCTCAAACTCTACGCGACATGCATCTCTAAGACTCTGAGGAACATACTCCCTTAAGAACATATCTGAAAATTAAGTCCAAGTGAGTGAAGATGCCTCAACGGGACTATCCAACTCATATGCCTGCCACCACTAGTAGGCTGCTCCTCTAAATTGGAATGCCGTAAAAGAAACCCCACTGTAATCCACAATAACCATAGTACGAAGGATACGGTGACATTCCTCCAGAAAACCCTGAGCATCCTCTGAAGCTAAACCATTGAAAGTGGGAGGGTAGTACTTCTTGTATCTCTCAAGCCTGAGCTGCTCCCCTTCTGAAACTGTTGTCCTAATCTCAGACCGAACTGGGACAATTGGCTGTACTGGTATAACATCTGGTGCATGGTCAACTTAGGCCCGTGACTCTGGAGTACGGGCGGCGGGAGTGTGTGCTCCTCCCCCGGCCTGAGATATGGTAGGAGCAAGTGGAATTAACCCTGCCTGAGCGAGAGTGCCAAGCATGCTAAAAAACTGGGCAAGAGTCTCCTGAAGTGAAGGAGTAGTAACAGACGTCACATGTGCCTGCTCTCCAACTGGAGCTATTGGTGGCTCTGGTGCAGTAGCTCGTGCAGGTGCTCTGGCTGTACCATGTGGTCTTCCTCGGCCTCTACCCCGACCCCGGCCTCTTGCGGCTCCAACAAGGGGGTGCGGGTGTCTGATTATCGGATCCAGTTGTGCGTGTCCTCACCATCTATGAGAGAATATAAAGACAATGGTTTAGAACTTTGAAATCAACAAATGCTCACGATAAGGAATCAAGAAGTGAATATTTTCCTAACAGTTCCATAACTTCCCGAAGATAAGTACAGACATCACCGTACCGATCCGCAAGACTCTACTAAACCTGCTTGTGACACATAACACCATGAACCTAGAGCTCTGATACCAACTTGTCACGACCCCAAATTCCCTCCGTAGGATGTCACGATGACACCTAGTCTCTAAGATTAGGTAAGCCTATTAATGCGGAATGAAAATAGAAATCTGAAATAAGTAAATCTAAAATTTTAAATAATTACAACTCCCAAAACCTCACATAAATAAGTCACAAGTTTCTAATAATTTATCGTCAATGTCTCTATATAATAGATTCTAAAAAAAACAAGGAAGCAACATAACAAGAATAGAAGGGGACTCCGGAGTCTGCGGAGCTGGCAGATATACCTCGAAGTCTCCATACACACTAGCTCACTCAGACCTGGTCTGGTAGGAAGTACCTCGATTTACACAAAAAGACGTGCAGAAGCGTAGTATGAGTACACCACAGTAGTACCTAGTAAGTGCCAAGCCTAACCTCGGTAGAGTAGTGATGTGGTCAGGTCAGGGCCCTACTGGAAAAATAATAATAAATGACATGGTAAAATATTTCACCACATAATAAAATAAAATGACAATGAAAATGAATCAAGTAGTAGGTCACCATTTAATTACACAAATAATGGCAAATAATACCTCGTGGAACAATACATAATTTATTTTCAACTTTAAGAAAAATCACAACAAAAATCAAAGGCAACTACGGCCATAAATCAATATCAACAAGGGCACTCCCGAGGTACCGCCTCGTAGTCCCAAATCATAAATAAATTCACAATATCTCATTTCCTTATCTCACCGCGAGAGCCTTCACAATTTATTTTAAAGAAAATATTTTTTCCGAAATAGCATCCCGCGTTTTAGCCATCCTTATCACACCGCATGACTTCTAGTAGTTCCCCGTACTAGCCACGTGTATCAAGCCACCCTTATCTCACCGCAAGCGTTTCAACACCCAAACCTTATACCACCGCATCCGTATCAATATCACAATATATCACAATTTATACCTCAAGTGCCCAAATATTTCAATTCGTCAAAATAACTCAATAACAATATTTTTCTATAATAAAGAGCTCACGACTCAGGTCAAAATAAATCAACAATAATATTTTTCCAAAATAAAGAGCTCACGGTTCCATCACAATGAGTACGAAAATCTCACAAAATATTCGAGAATAAATAACTCAACAAAATAATATTTCAAAATCTTTAGTACGTTGCTTCAGTACCAAATTTAAAATGTCAAATACTTCATATTAATAATATTTAATTTAAAGAAAATCAACCTTCAAATAATGCACTGAATAAAAGAAACCAAGTTTCAACTAAACAGGTAAAACAATTAGTAGAAAAAGGTCAAGCAACTTTAAAATATAAATATTAAATCAACGATGAAGAATATAACAGAATAAAATAATTTAATTAATGCGCAACAGTGATCTACACAATTTAAAAGCAGAATCTTTCACATTTAGCCCGTGTATACACTCGTCACCTCGTGTAAACGACTTTCAACACATTACAATTTATCACTTCAATACCAATCCTAGGGGAGATTTTTCCCACACAAGGTTAGACAAGTTACTTACCTCGACTTGCTCCAATTTAATCACGTAGTATGCCCTTTCCTCCATTTTTTGACTCCGATCGACTCGAATCTAGTCATAATTAATTCGATACAGTCAACAAAAATTAAAAGAATTAATTTCATAAGAAAATACTATATTTTTCAATGAAATTTGAAATAAACTCAAAAATCGCACGTGGGGCCCACGTATTGGAATCTGGCGAAAGTTACGAAATATGAACGCTCATTCAACCACGATTCAAATCATACAATTTTTACTAAAATCCGACATCAACTTGACCTCCAAATCTCAAATTCTCATTTTGAAATCCCTGTGCCCAAATCCTCTAATTTCACCTCAAAAACATGTAATCTATTCGAAATATTCAATGATAATCCAATATAATTGACTAACAATGATCACATGTGACTTACCTCAAGATTTCCCGTGATTTCTCGCTCAAAAGTCGCCTCACCCGCTTTTGGAAATGTCAAAAATGACAAACTTTCTCGGAACCTTCTGTTTTGTACACTACCCAGTGCTTTCACACTTGCGGCCATATTTCTCGCACCTGCAGTCCCGCTTCTGCGGTGAAACACCACGTATGCGGAAATTACTTAGCCCAGCTGTCTCCGCTTCTGCGAGCCTTGGACCGCATCTGCGCTTTCGCAGGTGCGAAAAATTCCATCGCACCTGCGCGCCTGCCCGCACCTGCACCCGTCCTCTCGCTTCTGCGCAACATGAACCGCATCTGCGGCCAAATTCTCGCAGGTGTGATTACACCAGAAGACAAAAATTTCCTAGATTTCTTCTAAGTCCGAATTTGATTTGTTAACCATCCGAAACTTACCCGAGACCCTCGGGACTTTAACCAAATGCACCAACATGTCCTAAAACATTATAGAGCTTGCTCGCGGGATCAAATTGCCCAAATAATACCTAAAACTACGAATCAAACACCAAATCAAAGGAAATTTTTAAGAAAACTTTAAAACTTATATTTTCACAACTGGACGTCCGAATCATGTCAAATCAATTCTGTTTCTCACCAAATTCAACAGACAAGTCATAAATATTATAGGGGACCTATACCGGGCTCCGGAACCAAATTCGTAAAAATCATTAAGCTTTTAAACTTTTAATTTTACATCAAAATTTCATATCTCAGGCTAGGGACCTCAGAATTTGATTCCGGGCATACGTCCAAGTCCCAAATCACGATACGGACCTACCGGAATTGTCAAAACACTGATTCGAGTTCATTTGCTGAAAAGGTTGACCAAAGTCAACTCTGTTGAGTTTTAAAACTCTAATTCACATTTTAATTCATTTTTCACCTAAAAAATTTTCCAAAAACTTTTACGGACTGCGCACGCAAGTCGAGGAAAGATAAATAGTACTTTTCGAGATCTTAGAATATAAAATTAATTATTAAATTTAAAGATGATATTTTGGGTCATCACACTATGTTATTATTTTTCTTTGTGTTGTTATTTTATTTTCAATACTCATCATCTAATGATCTCAATTTTACCACTATAAAATTAATAGTCCCTCCATCCAATCATAAGTGAAATTATTACTAACTTGTAACTTCTGTTCAACAGCAGAAAATTTATTTCTGCTATTGTGTAGAAGCACTTTTGCTGCAATATAAAGGGAAAAAAATAATTTGATGTAAATATTGATAATGAACCACAAAATATCATGAAGGATCTTTTAAAGTCGTTTGCTTCTTATATTTATATAATAGACCAAGATATTTTCATTTCAAGTAGAAGTTAATATATAGTGAAATCTTAAAGAAAACAAAAGGACGTAATATTGCTTGTTGCACAGACATTTGCACCTTTAAAATAAATAGGATATAAATTGAGAAGGGGTAGGTTGGGGGCAGGGCGGCCAAGGAAAAGAGAAATGAGAATCATACCGAATATGATATGTTAAACTCTAGCACATATAATAATAGCCATTAGCAACAATACTACTACTACTAATAATAATAGCCACTATGAATTCTTATCCGCTGACCACTTACAATGAATGAAGATACTTTAGGGGTGAGCTGGAGTATTGCTAGACGGTTTGAGATAAACTCATTAGCTTTTGCTGAGATTTTATATTTATACTAAAAAATTTATTAAATATATATAATATATTTTTAATTGCAAACCCTATAACTAAAATGAATTATGGGTTTGATAATAAATTTAAAATATATATAATTCAAATCCTAACTTTTACTCTGAAAACATTAGCAGCCTCTAGATCTTCCACTTGTTCAAAGTTCAAACAAAACACGGAACGTTTACAAGTTGCAATATATAAACTCCCAACCACTCTAAATATCCACATTATTATTAGAAACTACAGAGGTGAATGGATGATAGGATTAACCAAAGTTTTTTAAATGATAACTAACACCGCCGCGACATTACTAGTGTTTTAAAAGGCGTGGGCGTAAGGCGAGGCGTTTTACATATGCCTTAGCGAGGCGCAAGCCCCATAGGTATTTAGTTTTTAATATTTTTATAAAATAATATAATGACAATAAATATTTATAAACAGATAAAATTGTATTATATCACATATTTATAGTTTTCTTTAATTTTTATGCAATTTTATCTGTTTATAAATATTTACTGTCATTATATTATTTTATAAAAAATTAAAAAAATGAATACCTATGGGGCTTGCGCCTCGCTAAGGCATATGTAAAACGCCTCGCCTTACGCCCACGCCTTTTAAAACACTAGTAATGTATAAATATGTGATATATATATATATATATATATATATATATATATATATATATATATATATATATATATATATATATATATATATATGTGTGTGTGTGTGTGTGTGTGTGTGTGTGTGTGTGTGTGTGTGTGTGTGTGTGTGTGTGTGTGTGTGTGTGTGTGTGTGTGTGTGTGTGTGTGTGTGTGTGTGTGTGTGTGTGTGTGTGTGAGTGTGTGGGCGTAAGGCGGGGCGTTTTACTTGATATGGGGCGAGATGTAAGCCTGGAGGCGGAGGGGGGAGGGCGTAAGCCCCATGGATCTTTAAAAGTTTTAATTTATAAATTAATAAAACAACATAATAACACAAAAAAATATAAAATATAAATTAAAAGTTAAAAATTAAAGGAACCCATAGAAAAAAAATCTAGCATGATTCTTAAGTATAACTAATGCATAAATCACGTATAACGTTTTAACTTTCAAATAATTAAAAAATTATAATTTCTTTAAAAAAAATTATCAAACTCCATATTTTACCTTCCTAAAAATAAATAATTAATAAATCTTATTAGTACGATAATTAAAATATTACTCCTTCATGAATAAATACAAATTAGTTTAAGATATCAAATTAATAAAAATGTATAACAAGGAGGGACAAATGAACTAAGACACGACCAATAACAAGTGAAGCTATAAATTCGCAATACTATGTCTCATTATTAGAGTTATGCTTAATCTTCATATTTCTATCGATGAATAGAACTTTTATCATTAATTTGTTAAATTTTTTTGAAGGCCAACGATATTAATTAGGAAATTCGACAAGTGATTTGCGTTAGAACTATTAGGCGAGTCCCGAGTATTGGGCGTTAGGCGTGTTTAGGGCGCACGGTCGGGTGCTTGGGGCGTAAACCTCATAGAACTAAGCTCCATACATGAGCCCCAGAGCGTTTTGTAAGTGCCCCGCCCAGAGGCAAGCCCCAGGCGAGTCCCAGAAATGCCTTTTAAAACACTGATCATTACTAGTCCTATATATAAGGTCTAAACTGAACCTTCAAAGGAATTTGTGACTCCTTGAGATCAATATTAACTCAAAGGTAATAATTGATATGATTACTAATGAAAATGAAAGATACTGCATATTACGTCTAATTGCAGGTTCCTAATGCTAGCTAGCATGGGAGATTGTTATGTACCAATCTCAATATATACTGATAAGGGTGTATTTGCATAAATAATAAGTACAAGGGTGTAAGAGTCAATCGCTACACTAGTCAGTTAGTTAGATAGAAGACTCGTTAGGGTTTTTAGAAAGTAGTTAACGGATTCACTAGATATAAGTGTTTACCCATAAAATGGTACAGTTGAATTTATAATGTGATTTATAGACAAGCAAATCGATTTGATCCCAAAATAATAAATAAATTAAATAAAATACAAGACTTAGCGTTGAAATCGAGATAAGACAGCAAATAGCTTGGTTCCGGGAGCAAGGCTTCCGAAGACAGCAATAAGAATATCAAAAGACAAAAAATAAAATATTATTGAGCTTAAAACAATGTGTAGTATCAGTCTGTGAGAAATTTCGTGTCCTACAATAGTTTGTTGAAGTCACTATTTAAAACTATACCTACGGAACAAGGACCTAGGATCAAGCCCCTCTTAAATGACAATTATAGGGGCCATTGATGAACGTGTAATGGCAGGCTATGAATACCAAAATTCTCTGTAACGAAATGTGTATTTAATACTGAAGAATATTCTTCATTGAATGTCATCGGGTGGCAAACATTCGTTTGTCTTTGTTAGCAATATTCCTTTCGGGGTATGCCTGGTACCAACCGAAGTTGTTGTCCCCCGGTCTTGGTCTCCACTTGCCTCGCTTTACGTCTGTCTCCGGTTCCATATCTCGCTCTACTATTCGAGTATTTAATACGAACCGATTTTACCCTATACAGATAGTCCCCCTACTTTCCGGTGGCACATCTTTGTACCATTGAAAAGTTGGTGAAGCTACCTTTCTTGGCAGAAAATTTTCTGATCCCTTCTAAAAAGTTTCTGACGCTTGAATAGACGCACGTATCTCCGCATTTAATGCCCCAAACACGCGTCACTCCACGATTTAGCAATACTTTCACTGGTTCTTGAGGTAATCATGGCCACGATTTTAGCTGCCTATTCCATTACTTATACGCCTCATTCTTCTTCTTTTACACTTCACAGTTTTTCAAGCTCTCTCATATTCAACTCTTTCTTGCTTTCACTCTTGTTTAATCTTCTTCTTCAAAGAACTCTTATTACCATTTGCTAACTATGGCTTCCTCCTCCAAGAACTCAAGTTCTCTAAAAAAACAAAGAAAGCACCGATGATGCTGCCCCTCCTACGGTGAGCACCATCATTCTCAGAAGACTCAACACAGCCAAGGCCTTCGAAGAGAAGTTTCCTTCTACAAGCTCTCGTACATGGGCTGTTGGCTTGTACCCTCTTCCATCCGTCCTTCTAGCATTCCTGCTGTGGAGGAGGAATGTGGTTGTCATGACCTGAACATTATCGCTCTCGAACTGGTGGAGCGAGTAACCATCCCTAAGAAGGGTTTTTGTACGTTTACACTTACCCGTTCATTTTAGGCCCAGTCTCATTGAGATGGGGACTTGACCCCATGATCTTGGAGATCTGCCACTCGTATCAAGTCTACTTGGCACAAGTTGGCCCCTCTGTATGGCGGACGGTAGCCTATCTATGACAGTTGTGCCAGGAGACGGGGGAAGAGCTCACATTGGCTCGCAAGATGAACCTCTACTCACCCAAGATCTTCTGTCGGGGAGTAATAAACTTTAGCAAACATGCCACCATGCTTTGCTCACCAGCATGGATGACGACATCGACTGTGGATGAATGATGACAACAACTATGGATGGATGAACTGGTTCGTCATTGTTGCCACCAGGGATATCATCCCGGCCACTACTCCATCTTTCCCTGAGTCATGGACTCGTACACGTAAGTTCAACGTCTGTCTTTTCTCTGAAAAAAGGTTGTTTCATGTTATTACTGATCCTTTTCTTTTCATTATTTCAGCAATTCGGTGGATACCACCAAGGGTGGAAGGCTTGGACCAGTGGGTTCAGAAGTTTTTGAACATTACAATGCTTGAGACTCGCTGATGGAAAGAACTGGCCCCGAAATATGGGTGAAAGGCCAAAAATCATGGTAAGTTGACTCGTGAGATTGATCTTGCCCCCATTGTTTTTTGTTTTGTATAAGAAAATTGGTTAACTTCTTTTTTCGTCGAATTCAGTTCTTTCGCAGGGCTCTGTTGCCTTCCCTAATGAAGACGTTTCGGCTGATCCCACAGAGGTTGCGAGGTTACTGAAGGAGGCCTTCACCCGAACAGGTACCATCGGATCAGCTTCCAATGTAAGTGCTTATTCTCGGAGTCCCCGGCCGGAGAGAGAGCAATCAAAAAGGCGGTGCTCCTCCTTGGCCAAGGGCAAAAGTAGAAAGGTGAAGAACGTCGCGCTCGAGCCAGCCGCAACCACTGTGGTGATTGATGATGATGGGGAAGCCAGTGATGAAGGGGTTTTCCTACAGTGGAGACAACATCCTTCATCAGCTTAACAGAATGCTCAATCTGAAGAGCTTATAAGACCAATCGAGGACGACGTCCAAGCGCTCTGGGGAAAGTGTGATATAGTGGAGATGCCAATTCTCGCTTTCGAGACCCAGTTGCTGCTCCCGGTACTATGGGGCCGAGTACCGGGCCTCTTCTGTCTTCGGTTGATGAGCAACCTACAACCAACACTGCCTTTGCCTCAACTACTTCTCAACCCATAACACCATCAGCTTCATCTCCTTCCACGTCGGTCATACCTTCGTCACCAGCAACTGCTACATCACCCCCATCGGCCGCAGACACCCAAGAGGAGGATGTCCCCCATCCCCAGTCCCCAGACCATGGGAATTTGGGGCACAACTATTCGCCCTCTCTGCAAATCCCAGAGGAGGTAGAGCATCTCCCTCTCGGTCTCTACCGAGTGTCATCTACGGTCCCGACAGGTGGAACTTGCCAATTACCTGAAGTCATTGGCTTCAGAGAAAGACGAGAAGAAAATACACTCTCTTTCAAGGGAGTGTATGATAAATAATTCCATGCACAACGCAGCAGCGGTATGGTACTCATTCTCTTTGCTATTTGTTTTTTGATTTGTTATGAAAGGATTTCTAACTTGGATTTTTGCTTTGCATGCCAACTTCCTTGCTTTCGAGGGCCTTCAAAAGTTGATCCTTGATAAAGAAAATCTTATGTCCGAGAGGGATTTGTTATGAAAGGATTTCTAACTTGGATTGTTGCTCGCCTTCCGGCACTAGAAGCACAAGTTGCTGAAGCAGGTGAGTTGGAGGCTCAGTTATAGCAGAGCGAGCAGGAAGTGATGGCCCTTAGCCAATCAGCCTCCCAGTTAGATGTACAATTTCAAGAAGCCAAGGCTAAATGGTCTGAGGTCCAAAATGTTGTTCTTACTATAGCCGAGTGCGAGGCTGCCTCTACTGAGATATTGAATGATTTGGAGGCAGCCTTGAACTCCAAAGATGAAGAACATGTTGCTGTTGAGGCGAAGCGTGGCCAGATGGAGGATAAGTATAAGAGGGTCATGGGACACATTTAGGTTCATATCTCTACTATCCGTGACCTTGATCTCAGCCTTAGGGCCACAAGATCCGAGCGAGATAGCCTTTCGATCGAGGTTAATCAGCTTAAATCAGATCTCCAGCGCCGAGCGGATTCCCTCACAGTTGAGAAAACACATTCTATGTATAACATGAGGAGAAAACCCTTAGAAAAGGCCAAAGCAGGCGTCATTGATTTTGATGCCTAGATTGCCAAGCCCTGTGAGCTGGAGTCAACCGCCCGGAGGTGCCTCCTGGTTCGACTCGATGAAACTGACTCTTCTGGTTCCGGTTTCGAGTTCTCAAAAACTAAGGAGGAACTTGAAAGGGATGATGATGAAGGCCAAGATCCCGAGCCGACGGCATATCCGCCTACTTCTCCTGGGGACGCAGTAGTTTAGTTTTTTGCTTTCTTTTCCCTTTATTGTTTTCTTTTCATACTTTTGTACTTGTTCTGTTTGGCATGTTTGTTATATAAAAGTACTTTTTTATTTAAGAATTGCGCAAAGTTTCCCGATAGCATTTGGGTTCTGGACATAAACTCTTCCAGAACCAACATTTTACTGTGAGGGTTTCATAGGAGAGGGCCCTCTTATGTTTACGATGCTCGTGAAGAGGATGTCTCCTGTTCATTCATGCACTAACATTTGAAATACGTGATTAACTTTCAAATGATAAGATTAATTCATCGTTTGGAAATGAAACAAGATAAAAATTAAAGGACCTTATTTTATTCCTTTTATCTTCAAAAGTACATAAGCATTCATTTTGCTGAAAAAAAATTGCCATTACTTGTGGCTAATTTGTACAAGTTATTTCTACGGAGCTGGTCGCGCGGTCCCCGGTCCTGATGATATACCTTTGTTCCTGGATATCGTAATCCCAATTTCTGTGGCAATTGGGTTTTCATATTCTCATATTTCCCTCTCCCCCAGTGTTCGAATACGAAGAATGTGAATTGGAACACTGGAAGTCTTGTTCCTTTGATGATTCCACTAGTGAATGGTTGGATAAACTTTTGTCCGATAGCAAGCTTCATTTACCGTTAGGAACTTTGATACCGAGCCAAATATTATCTAACCACCCCACAGTGGCTTGTAGTGAAGGGTCACTCGTGAAAGGTCGGATAGTGTTTGGTTCGATAGCAAGCTTTGTTTCCCGTTAGGAACATTGCTATCCAGCCAAAGACTATCTAACCATCCCGTAGATTTTTTTTGTTTCCATGCCTTGTCGTTAAAAAGTCTTATTTATGCCGATGGCATTTCTTTCGTAGTATGCTTTCCATTGCTAACTCATTAACAACCTTGCCAGAAAAACCTAATTGGGACAAAAGTTGGATGAAGGAAAAAAGTGTGCAGCACATACTTTCAGTATAGGCGGTGCTCATCAGCAATAGTAACTTTTGAGGTGTGCCACATTCTAGTTGCTTGGCAATTTAACTCCGTCTCGATTTTCCAGTTCATATGATCCTTTCCCGGTAACTGCTGAAACCCAGTAAGGGCCTTCCCATGTTGGACCCAATTTCCTTACGTTGAGCTCTCGGGTGTTTTGAGTCACTTTTCTGTAACACCCCGAAAACTTTTGAAGTACTTAAGCGCTAGTAAGAAAGTTAATGTGTGATAAGTATATTATTTTGTGTACATATGAGGACTATTAATATAATAGATATCAATTGGATATGATAATAAGTGTAAGAGGCATATTATAAGTGTTGTGGGGTCTAAAGAAGAGCCCTAAGTCCAAGTCAAGTTAAAAATTACATGATAGGCTATATGTGTGTGTGTGTGTGTGTGTGTGTGTGTGTGTGTGTGTGTGTGTGTGTGTGTGTGTATATATATATATATATATATATATATATATATATATATATATATATATATATATATATATATATATATATATATATATATATATAAGGAGTTATATGATGGATGACCTATCAAATTAAATACCTTTGAGTCTAGTTTCTAACACATCAATCCGTTCATCATTTGGACATCTATACTAAAAGTTATGATCAAATTGCCAAAGTCAGATCACCAGTTAATTTGGCAGACAACAAAGCGAAGTCGCTTTGCCAGACCGGACGTGGATCCTGTCTTCCCTTTCATGCAGTGGATAGTGAAGTGAGGCACACTTCGCTAGAATAGACGCTCCCCAGCTTCAGCTCTTTTTAAGCCAATTCAGGGTTCATTTCCCCTATTTCATATGGACGAATTTTGGAGCCCTTCTCCACTCTCTCAAGACCACCAACTCCTCCCATCTTCAAGGAAAGAAATTAATCTTGGTGTGAAATTTTATCATTTCTACACTAGTATTGATGAGATCTACACATAAAATACTTAGATCTTCAAGAAATTTCTTCAAGAACTCAAATGAGGGTTTTGCAAGATTTCTTCCAAAAGGTAATCCTACACCCTTAGACTTACATGTATGGATATACTATGGGAATATGAGTATGAATTAAGTAATGAAACTTATAGTATAGTGATTGGAAGACATAAGTTTCCAATTTAAATACATAACCATTGTAGAAATTGAAAAGTGATTATTTGATGGAATTGTATTGGTTGAGTGTGGATGGATGGTCATGTATATGATATTGGAAGTTATGAATTGTTTAAGAATGATGGTGGGATAAATTATTGGTAAATGGTAGTAGTTGGATGAAGTAATTCTATGGTTAAGAGGTGTAGAGATTCATGCCTACTGGTGTTTGATAAAATGCCTAAATGACCTAAATTATGGAATTTGTTACTAATATTGGTCCCATTAGATGTTGTTATTGTATATTGAAGTTGATTAGTATGGTGGATTGTTGTAGTATCATTCAGGGATGAATTTGTGGTATGTTGGCTAAACTCTTCTCTTAGAATTGAATCCCACGGTATTCATGTAATTTATGTAATTCCCGAGTTTTTCATTACAAAATTGGCTATCCCGAATAAGCTCGTGTTGAAAGATATATGTTCAATATGTATCCCAATTGCTTTTATCATGTTATGTTATCATTTGAGAATATGTTCAATGTATGGGTTGCGGATTAGAAATGTTTCGACTTCAAGTCAAGTTCAAACGAAGACTATTATGCAAAATTGGGTGAGAACATCTCGATACGCTTAAGACTCTTAATTGCTCATATGTGTACCTAAAGTCTTGATTGGAAATTTCTTATTGTTGATAATCTATAAATATGGTTAGAAGTGAAATAAGTGAATTGGGATATAAAGTGTGGCCACCGTGCCAAGAATAAAAGTTATACTTGTGGCCAATGGCGCCAATGAAATGAAATAATGTGAGAAAGGTTATGAAATGAGTTTTGATTTAACTATTCCAAATTGACTCCGAAAATAGAACTGTCTAAAAGCTTAGGTACTCAGGTCATGCCCAAATGTGGTTGTTCTAACTAATGCTATGCTTGGTAGGTATCTCCAATATGTTTTGAGCTCTTACATAATCATGAGTTGAAATGGTGTATTTCCCTTTTGGGAAAAAATATTTTAAGAATAAATGGTGTGTTACTCGTTTATGATTTTAACTTGTGCTTTGATTGTCAATCATTTTACTCCATTTCTTGGAAAGAAATCCATTGTATTTAAAGTCTTAATTACCAATGAACCTAAGGTTGTGATTTCCGGAATATTCTATATATTGATATTTATGATGATGATCCATGAAAGGAAAGATATGAAAGTGTGGACTATGAAATACAACCATTGTACCATGAAAGGAGAATCATATGGATGGCCAAGAGAGCCAATGAAATAATGATGTTGTAAGTGGTTGAAAGTACGAATGAAGTGATATATCGTGTGAAAGGTTATAAGATGAACGTATTTCTACTTTTGTTTCCAATGTGTTATAAGCTCCTATGTTCTTATGAGTAAAGGCTATGGTGTTCCTAAATGTTTTAAATGCTATTAATGTTCTATGATCACCCATGGCAAGTACAAGTAAGTGATAGTATGAACATGAAATGTGGTCGTTGCCTAAATGAGAATTATGAGGTGTTGTATGTCCCAATGGTTTCAATATAGTTGTATGCTTCTGAAATAATGTATATAAATTACTGCGATTATTAGGTCCCCAAGAGGAACCTAGCTAATGACCTCAAGATGTTAAGTGAGTGAATAACGAGATGCAATGGAGATGTCCTATGCTAAATGATGATGAACCTTAAGAAATGAAATTGGGCTCATGTGCCATTGAAATAGACTTATTGATTTATCATGCATGTGCTAATGTAATGAGGTGTGTTTCTCCATGATGAGCACAAACATGAAGTATTCCAATGATATGGGAAATTACGACCTTAAATGTAATGACAAACCATGTCGCTTTGAGTTTATATATGGTATTGTGATTGGGATTACACCTCCACCCACATACATTGGGGTGAGGCGGCAAGTCCTCTTTGTGTAGAGATTGTGGTATTTTCATACATCTCCACCCGCATATATTAGGGTGAGGCGGCAGGATCGCTTTGTGTAGGAATTATGATATTGTAATACACCTCCATCCGCATCCATTGGGGTGAGGCGGAAGGACCGCTTTGTGTAGGGATTGTGTTATTGTGATACACCTCCACCCATATATATTGGGGTGAGGCGGCAGGGCCGCTTTGTATAGGGGTTGTGGTATTGTGATACACTTCTACCCGCATATATTGGGGTGAGGCGGCAGGGCCGCTTTGTATAGGGATTGTGTTATTGTGATACACCTCCACCCACATATATTGGGGAGAGGCGGCAGGATCTCTTTGTGTGGAGATTGTGGTATTGGGATACACCTCCACCCCGCATATGTTGGGTGAGGCGGTATGGCCGCTTTGTGTAGAGATTGTGGTATTGGGATACACCTCTACTCGCATATGTTGGGTGAGGCGGTAGGGCCGCTTTGTGTGAAGGTGGTTATAGAGGATCCCCGACTTAAAATTTATAAATGTTATTGGAAACTTTTAATAAATTTTCTTGACTTTAACGGCTATATAAGACCTTTAATTGTTACCATGATTCATCATATTCATGTTGTATTTCCAAGTCCTTGAATTGGTGTATTGTGTATGTGAACACTATAGACGGTCTATGAGACGCATAGATGTATAATATGATATGTGAACACTATGGACGGTGTATGAGATGAATAGGTGTATAATATGATATGTGAACACAAAGGACGGTCTATGTAATCTATAGGTGTAAAATAAGAGGGGGATATGGACGGTCTAGTGAGACGCATTGTTAGCGCAGACAATAGGTGCCACATTCATTGGCCTTGTTTATGCATGTTGTTTCAATTGCATTATATTATGTATTCAACGTATAGTTCATATGGCTCAGTCGATCCTAAAAGAAGTTTAGAATGATGTAAGTATAATTAGACTTAAAAATTTGATTCTATGGGATGTTTCGTAGTTTCTTGATGTACGTTATTTGCCTCTTATTTGAGTTGCCGCATCTTCATTTGTTTTTTTGTCTGCCTTACATACGAGTACTATTCCACATGTACTCACGTACCTTTTTATTGGGGGCACTGCATCTTTTAATGGATGCATGCATACTTGTACTTCACTACTCAGCTTATGGTGAGCCCGCTACAGTTCTAGTGGGTGATTGGGTCTAGTTCAATTTATGTATTTAGGTATCTATTGTCATAGAAGCTCCATGTACACTATGGTTCATGTAATTAAAGATTTGAGTTTTGTCATGTATTTATGTTCACAATATTTACAGCTATTTATAAAGTTGTGTAACCATCACGGTAAAGAAAATATGGGCCATTGAGCCAAATATATTCAATATGAAAGTCAAGATCTAATTATGTTATGGTAAATCATGCGTGGGTAATGATGAGAGGTTAATGTAAATTAGGCTTGCTCGACTGGGTTTACTCGGTTGAGTGCCGGTCGTGCTCCTCGAGTTCGGAGCGTGACAAACTTGATATTAGAGCATGGTTTAGGAGTCCTAAAGTGTCATAGAGTTGTGTCAGTAGACTCCCTCTTATCGGTGTGTTGCCGGCTACACTTATAATAGGGAGGCTACAGCGATATTTAGGAAATGTTTCTCTTCTTCTATCCTCGATCGTGCGTTAAGGTTCCAATTTAGTCTCGGAGTTCCCTTATTAATACCAAGGAATGTTGCACATCGTGCTACGAAATGAGAAAGGCCTAAGGATTAAAGGAATGACGCACATGACAGGCATCTATGTGAGGTGCCCAATTGTCCTCGTATTGGAGGAAGGAAAAGTCAAGGTAAGCAAGGTCATACAGTTGGCCTCGAGAGTCATAGTTGTTGATTTCATGTATATGGTGCAAAGTGGTTTTATCTATATGTTGTTTAGGATTGATTTCTATGATTCTCTGGGTGGATAGGCCTAGTTACAGGGGAAACTCTATCGAAATTTTTAAGGATTTGTAAACATAGCCAAATTTTAAAGGCCATAAGTAAGTTTAAAATTTGGAAAGGAAGTATGAGACCGAGGTAGTCATGAGTGCCTATGAATAATGGTTGGAAGTAAAAGGATGGTAACTCTATTCTTAGAAGTGACTTGTAAAACATTCGAGGACGAATGTTCTTAAGTGGGGGAGAATGTAACACCCCGAAAAAATATTTCAAAGTACTTAAGCACTAGTAAGAAAGTTGATGTGTGATAAGTATATTATTGTATGTGCAGACGAGGACTATTAATATAATTGATATCAATTGGATGTGATAATAAGTGTACGAGGCATATTATAAATGTTATGGGGTCTAAGGAGAGCCCTAAGTTCAAGTCAAGTTGGAAATTACATGATAGGCTAAAAGTTCCAAATGAGTACTCACAAGACTAGACTTTGGACGAGCATGCCTACATATATATAAGGAGTTATGTGATGGATGACCTATAAAGTTAAAGATCTTTGAGTCTAGTTTCTAACGCATCAATCCGTTCGTCATTTGCACATTCCTACTAAACGTTATGATCAAATTTCCAAAGTCAGATCACCTAGTTAATTTGGTGGACAGCGAAGTGAAGTCGCTTCGCCAGACCGGATGCGGATCCTGTCTTCCCTTGCATGCAGTGGACAGTGAAGTGAGGCACACTTCGCTAGAGTAGACGCGCCCCGACTCTAGCTCCTTTTAAGCCAATTCGGGGTTCATTTCCCCCATTTCATTTGGACGAATTTTGGAGCTCTTCTCCACTCTCTCAAAACTACCAACTCCTCCCATCTTCAAGGTAAGAAATCCCCATAATCTTGGTTTGAAATTCCATCATTTATACACTAGTATTGATGAGATCTACACATAAAATACTTAGATATTCAAGAAATGGTTTCAAGAACTCAAAGGAGGATTTTTCAAGATTACACCTTTAGACTTACATGTATGGATATATTATGGGAATATGAGTATGAATTAAGTATTGGAACTTATAGTACGGTGATTGGAAGCCATAAGTTACCAATTTAAATACATAACCATTATAGAGATTGAAAGGTAATTATTTGATGAAACTTTGTTTGTTAGGTCTAGGTGGATGGTCATGTATGTGATGTTGGAAGTTATGAATTGTTTAAGAATGAAGGTGGGATAAATTATTGGTCAATGGTAGTAGTTGGATGAACTAATTCTATGGTTAAGAGGTGTAGAGATTCATGCCTATTGGGTGTTTGATAAAATACCTAAATGTCCTAAATTATGGAATTTGTTACTAATATTGGTCCCATTGGATGTTGTTATTGTAGATTGAAGTTGCTTAGTATAGTGGATCATTGTAGTATCATTAAGGGATGAATTTGAGGTATGTTGTCTAAACTCTTCTCTTAGAATTGAATCCTACGGTATTCATATAATTTATGTAAGTCCCGAGTTGTTCATTATAAATTGGCTATTCCGAATAAGCCTGTGTTGAAAGATATATGTTCAATATGTATCCCAATTGCTTTTATCATGTTATGTTATCATTTGAGAATGTGTTTAATGTATGGGTTGTGCATTAGAAATGTTTCGACTTCAAGTCAAGTTCAAACGAAGACTATTATGCCAAATTGTGTGAGAAAATCTCGATATGCTTAAGACTCTTAATTGCTCATATGTGTACCTAAAGTCTTGACTGGAAATGTCTTATTGTTGATAATCTATAAATATGGTTGGAAGTGAAATAAGTGAATTGGGGATATAAAGTATAGCCACCATGCTAAGAATGAAAGTTATACTTGTGGCCAATGACGCCAATGAAATGAAATGATATGAGAAAGGTTATGAAATGAGTCTTGATTCAACTATTCTAAATTGACTTCGAAAATAGAATTGTCTAAAAGCTTAGGTACTCAGGTCATGTCCAAATGTGGTTGTTCTAACTAATGCTATGCTTGGAAGGTATTTCCAATATATTTTGAGCTCTTACATAATCATTAGTTGAAATGGTGTATTTCCCTTTTGGGAAAAAAATATTTCAAGAATAAATTGTGTGTTACCCGTTTATAATTTTAACTCGTGCTTCGATTATCAATCAGTTTACTCCATTTCTTGTAAAGAAATCCATTGTATTTAAAGTCTTCATTACCAATGAACCTAAGGTTGTGATTTCTGAACTATTCTATATATTGATATTTATGATGATGATCCATGAAAGGAAAGATATGAAAGTGTGGAATATGAAATACGGCCATTGTACCACGAAAGAAGAATCATATGGATGGCCAAGATAGCCAATAAAATAATGATGGTGTAAGTGGTTGAAAGTACGAATGAAGTGATATATGGTGTGAAAGGTTATGAGATGAACGTATTTATACTTTTGTTTCCAATGTGTTATAAGCTCCTACGGTCTTATGAGTAAAGGCTATGGTGTTCCTAAATATTTTAAATGCTATTAATGTTCTATGATCACCCATGGCAAGTAAAAGTAAGTGATAGTATGAACATGAGAATTATGAGGTGTTGTATGTCCCAATGGTGTCAACTGTAGTTGTATGCTTCTGAAATAATGTATGTAAATGACTTCGATTGTTAAGTCCCCAAGAGTCATGAACCTAGCTAATGACCTCAAGATGTCAAGTGAGTGAATAACGAGATGAAATGGAGATGTCCTATGCTAAATGATGATGAACCTTAAGAAATGAAATTGGGCTCATGTGCCATTTAAATAGACTTATTGATTTATCATGCATGTGCTAATGTAATGAGGTGTGTTTCTCCATGATGAGCACAAACATGAAGTATTCCAATGATATGGGAAATTATGACCTTAAATGTAATGACAAACCATGTCGCTTTGAGTTTATATATGGTATTGTGATTGGGATTACACCTCCACCCACATACATTGGGGTGAGGCGGCAAGTCCGCTTTGTGTAGAGATTATGGTATTTTCATACACCTCCACCCGCATATATTAGGGTGAGGTGGCAGGATCGCTTTGTGTAGGAATTATGGTATTGTGATAGACCTCCACCCGCATATATTGGGGTAAGGGGGAAGGACCGCTTTGTGTAGGGATTGTGTTATTGTGATACATCTCCACCCATATATATTGGGGTGAGGCGGCAGGGCCGCTTTGTGTAGGGGCTGTGGTATTGTGATACACTTCCACCCGCATATATTAGGGTGAGGTGGCAAGGCCACTTTGTATAGGGATTGTATTATTGTGATACACCTCCACCCACATATATTGAGTAGAGGCGGAAGGATCGCTTTGTGTAGAGATTGTGGTATTGGGATACACCTCCACCCGCATATGTTGAGTGAGGCGGTAGGGCCGCTTTGTGTAGAGATTGTTGTATTGGGATACACCTCCACCCGCATATGTTGGGTGAGGCGGTAGGGCCTCTTTGTGTGAAGGCGATAGGGCCGCTCTATAAATGTTATTGGAAGATTTTAATTAAGTTTCTTGAGTTTAACGGCTATCTAGGACATTTTATTGTTACCATGATTCATCATATTCATGTTGTATTTCCAAGTCCTTGAATTGGTGTATTTTTTATGTGAACACTAAGGACGGTCTATGATACGCATAGATGTATAATACGATATGTGAACACTATGGATGGTCTATGAGACTAATAGGTGTATAATATGATATGTGAACACTAATGACGGTCTATGTAATGTATAGGTGTAAAATAAGAGGGGGATATGGACGGTCTAGTGAGACGCATTGTTAACGCAGACAATAGGTGCCACTTTCATTGGCCTTGTTTATACATGTTGTTTCAATTATATTATATTATGTATTCCATGTATAGTTCATATGGCTCAGTTGATCCTAAAAGACGTTTAGAATAATATAAGTATAATTAGACTTGAAATTTGATTCTATGGGATGTTTCGTAGTTCCTTGATGTACTTTATTTGCCTCTTATTTGAGTTACCGTATCTTCATATGTTGTTTTGTCTGCCTTACATATGAGCACTATTACACATATACTCAAGTCCCTTTTTGCCGAGGGCGCTGCATCTTTTAATGGATGCTGGTATACTTCTACAGAATGATATGGATCTTTGCTAGAGATCTTCTTCACTACTCAGCTTATGGTGAGCCCGCTACAGTTCTAGTGGGTGTTTAGGTCTAGTTCATTTTATGTATTTAGGTATCTATTGTCATAGAATCTCCATGTACACTGTGGGTCATGTAATTAAAGATTTGAGTTTTGTCATGTATTTATGTTCACAATATTTACAACTATTTATAAAGCTGTGTAACCATCACGGTAAAAGAAAATGGGCCATTGAGCCAAATGTATTAAATATTAAAGTCAAGATCTAATTATGTTATGGTAAATCATGCGTGAGTAATGATGAGTGGTTAATATAAATTAGGCTTGCTCGACTGGGTTTACTCGCTTGAGCGCCGGTCGCGCTTCTCGAGTTCGGGGCGTGACATTTTCTTAAAACTAAGTCTCCCACTTTGAAATAACGGATATGGGCTCTTCGATTATAGTATCTTTCCATTCTTTATTTCTAGGCCACCATCATTATATGATCATGTCCCTGCGTTCGTCAAGCAACACCAATTTAACCAGCAACACTTCATTGTTTGCTTCTTCGTCCGCCCTTAAGTATCTTATGGTAGGTTCTCCCATTTCCACCTGGATTAGGGCTTCCACTCCACATACGAGAGAGAAGGGTGTCTTTCCCGTGCTGGATTTGGCCGTCGTTCGGTATGCCCATAACACTTCTGGTACCTCCTCGGGATATTTGCCTTTGGCTACTTCCATTCGCTTTTTGAGATTTTGAATAATCACCTTATTGTTGATTTCGCTTGGCCATTTGCACTCAATGTATATGGAGAAGATGTGATTCTTTTGACTTTCAAGTCTTCAACAAATTTTGTGACCTTTACGCCTATAAATTGTGGCCCGTTGTCGCAGTCGCAGGCTATTTCCTTTGTTATTCCCAACCTATAAATTATATTCTCCCACATGAAATCGACTATTTCGCGCTCGTCGATTTTCTGGTAAGGACCTGCTTCAACCCACTTAGAGAAGTAATTAGTTTAAATCAAATGAAACCTTACCTTACCGGGAGCCGGCGACATCAGATCGACTATGTCCATCCCCCATTTCATGAATGGCCAAGGTGATAATACCGAATGAAATAGTTCTACTGGTTGATGTACTAATGACGTGTGGTGTTAACACTTGTCGCATTTCTGAACAAATACCTAGCGTCTTGTTCCATTTAGGGCTAGTAGTATCCTGCCTTAACTAACTTTATTACCAATGAGTCCGTACCCGAGTTATTTCCACAGATATCTTTGTGCACTTCTCTCATGACTTAATTAGGCTTGAAGGCTCCTAGACATTAGGCCAACGGGACTTGGAAAGACTTTCTATACAACTGGCCTCCCCAGAAGCGGTGACGAGCTGCTTTGGTGCGGAGTGCCCGAGATGTCTTTGGAGCTTCGAGTAGTTTGTCATGCTCCAGATAGTCGATCTCATTTCTCTAGTCCCGGACCAAATTAATCGCATTTACTTCATAATAACCGTCCACATTCAATATCGAATGCATGAGCTGTATGACCGTACCAGAATCTGATTCCTTCATTCCTTGGACGATCCCAGATTAGCCAGTGCATCTCTTTCTGTGTTTTCTTCTCTCGGGATATGGGTGATTGACCATTTCCTGAACCGTGCAAGAAGACTTTGGACTTTCACTACATATTGTTGCATGCGCTCCTATTTGGTATCGAAGATCTCGTATGCCTGATTTACTACTAGTTGGGAATCACATTTGATTTCAATGACCCCAGGATCTAGTCCTCGGGCCAGTTCAAGTCCTACAATCAAAGCCTCATACTCGGCTTCATTGTTAGTCAAGGGAATAGTTCTTATGGTCTGTCTCATGGTTTCTCCTGATGGCATAATTAGTACTACTCCTAGCCCGGACCCTCTCACGTTGGAAGCTCCGTCCGGGAACAAGGTCCAGACTCTTGATGTTATTTCTGACACTATCATCTCTTCTTTGGTGACCAACGACAGCAGGCCGAGATTGAAATCGGCCATGAAGTTGGCCAAAACTTGCGATTTGATCGCAGTCATGGTGGCATTGAAAATAGGGCCTTAACTTTCGAGCGGCAACTACGAGAGCTAAGGCCAAATTTTCAAGGTGTGGGTAGGGAGTTTCCTCTCCCATTTAAATTTTACTAACATAATAGATAGGAGATTGCATACCTTCATCTTCGCGGACTAAAATGGCACTTATTTCTACCTCCAAGACCGTTAATTAAATTAGCAACTATTTGCCTTCCTCCGATTTTGATAGTAACAGAGGGCTTGATAAATACCTTTTCAAATCTTTCAGGGCCTGCTGGTATTCCGGAGTCCATTCGAAATTGTTATTCTTTTTTAGAAGTGAGAAGAAGTGATGGCATTTTTCTGAAGACCGGGAAATGAACCGGCTTATAGTGGCTAGCCTTCCAGTTAACCTCTAGACCTCTTTCAAATTTGGCAGTTGGTCGGGAATGTCCTCGTTGGCTTTAATTTTATCAAGATTGACTTCTACTGCCCTTTGTGACACCAGAAAACCTAAGAACTTACCGAAGCTGACTCTGAATGCACACTTTTCGGGGTTAAGCTTCATGTTGTGCTTCCTTAGGATGTTAAAGGTTTCTTGGAGGTGCTTTAGATGATCTCCTGCATTCAAAGACTAGACCAACATATCATCTATTTAAACTTCCATTGTTTTCCCTATTTTCTTTTCGAACATTTTGTTCACAAGCCTCTAGTAAGTGGCTCCGACATTCTTAAGCTCGTTCTGTTCACCATCTAGCGGAATACCTATCATATCTGCATGCGACCATGCAAAACAATCAACATTAAATTTAAGAACTTCTATAAATCCTGACCTGAGCTCGGGGTTTAATCCTGTCCCCAAGTGGAACTTCCTCTCTAAGAATTTCTCGAACAATGCGATTTGTTCGAGTTCTTCCGTTGTGGATTTGGTTACGTCCGTTTCTTCTGGTACCTGGAACTACCTTGGTATCTGATAGGATTCCGATGGCTCCTACCCTTTTTCGACTTCGTTTGGCTCGGGAGCAGGCGTCGGTTCCTATAATTGCTATGCCGCATGTTCCTTCCCTTTACTACTTAAAAACGAGATTGCCTTCATCTCCCTTATCGTCGGTTAATCTCCTCTTATTTATTTAATTCCCTATGAAGTTGAAAATTTCAGAAGTTGATGGTATGTTGAGGGCACAACCTTCATCTCGTGTAGCCATGGTCTTCCAAGAATAATGATATATCATATGTCGCCGTCTACTACTTCAAACTGGGTCATCTTTAGGATCCCTTCGACATTTGTGGGCAGCAGGATCTCCCATCGGGTTGTCACACTTGCTAAGTTAAAGCCGACGAGGAGCTTTGTGGCCAGAATGATGCTTCCGGTTAGCTTGGCTTGTTCCAGCACTCTTTATTGAATAATATTCTTTGAACTTCCTGGGTCCACCAAAATACGTTTAACTTCAAAATCTAAAACATTAAGAGAAATTACCAGGGCATCGTTGTGTGGTGGTGGGAGTCCATCGACATCCTCCTCTGTGAAGGTGACGCCGTCCTCGGCGACTTCCTAGAGTCTTTTGTTATGGGTCACCAATACCTTGGTCTTGTTCGCTGCTGAAAAGGTTACGCCATTAATCTCGTTCCATACTAAAATCTTGTTGATTGTTAGATGAAGAGGATATTCTCCTGTATTCAAGGGTTCAACGTTATCCCCGTTATGGCCGTAGTTATTTTTTGCCCGGTCGCTTAAGAACTCTCTGAGATGGTCGTTTTTCAGCAATGTCGCCACCTACTAGCGCAAATGTCAGCAGTCCCTAGTCCGATGGTCGTTAGTCCCATGATACTCAAACCATATATTAGGATCCCTCTTACTGGGATCGGATCTCATCGGCCTCGGGAACCCTGCTTCCTTAATGTTCCTCATCGCCTATACCATCACCAACACGTTGATATTGAAATTATACTCGGACAGTTTGGGTAGGTGGAATCCCATGAGCCTGATGTCTCCTTGTCCTGCAATGATATGTTATTTCGGCCACGTTCAACTCTCCTATCGGTAGCAAACCTATCCATCGACCGAAAACCTCTGCCGCGTCTTTCGGCCCTTTCGTAGGGCAAAAACTGGCCTTTAGAAGACTGTCGATATGTGTCAAAATCATCCTTCAACTTCTCCTTGTTCTTCTATCTATCCCGACCCTTGGTTAATGCCGGGAAATCGAGCCGGTCATCCTCTATTCTTATCTTTGATTCGTAGCAGTTGTGGACATCTGCCCATGTTGTTGCTTGGAACTCGAACAGACTTTCTTTCAGTTTTTTGAAAAGCGTCAGAGCTCCTCGAGTTCGGCCCCTTAGTAAATGCCTTAGCTTTCCATTCATCTGGCACGATCGGTAGCAGCATCCTCTCCTTCTAAAATCTGATCACAAACTCTTGCAGCAATTCAGACTCTCCCTGTGCAATTCTGAATATGTCGGCCTTTCCGGGCCTATACCTTCCTGGCCCCGGTATGGGCCTTGATAAAAGAATCTGCGAGTATCTCCTATTGAGTGCTGGGGTAAAGTGAATGCCATGTTAGGGCCCCCTTCATGAGGGTCTCCCCGAACTTCTTCAACAAGACTTACTCAATCTCGTGTTGAGCCAAGTCATTTCCTTTCACCGCAGTTGTGTAGGTGGTGATGTGCTCCTGAGGGTATAATCATATTTTGGTACGTATGACATTTTGAACCGCTTCGGGATTAACTCTGGTGTCGCGCTCGGTTTGAACGAAAACTAGGTGTATTTCTTTGAGTCCAATCCTTTCAACACTGGCGGTGCGCCCGGGATTTGGTCCATTCGAGAGTTTATTTCCCTCATAAACCGCATGAGTTCGGTTTTAAAGGGATCATTCCCGTTATTGTTACCAGATCCGCTTCCTTTACCCCGGTCCCGTCGAAGCCGATCTCACCCCTCGGGGTATTGTTATCAACCCTTTGCGTTGTTTGATTTGCGGGAGCATTGAGAGGAACTGGACCTTTTCCATTCGCGTTGTTGGAAGCACCCGACAACGCTTGCCTCAATTCTGTCATCTCCCGATCTTGCGTTGAGAGATGGCCCATGATAGCCTTTTGTTGTTCTCTTAGGATTCTCACTGTTTCCGCAACGTGCTCATTTTTAGCGTCATCAGAAGTTACCCCACGTACGTGTTGTGAATATTGCCCGCCATGGACCAGCGTGGCTACGTCCTCCTCGTTGCAGGTATCACTGATCGAATCTTCATGTTGAGGTGGATTTCCTTGTGCCTCAATGCTGTGTGCAATATTGACATTGTTATCTGCCATCTTTTACGATTTTTTGCTAAGGAACAAAGAATCAAACAGATTAATAATAGATGCAAGGATCAACTCGATTACACAGCTATCTAAGCCCCTCGGTGGGCGCCAAACCGTTTACCCGTAAAACGGTACAGTTGAATTTGTAACATGGTTATAGACAAGCGAATCGATTTGATCCTAAAATGATAAATAAATTAAATAAAATACAAGATTAAGCATTGAAATCGAGATAAGACAACAAATAGCTTGGTTCCGGGAGCAAGGTTACCTAAGGTAGCGATAATAATATCAAAAGACAGAAAATAAAATATTATTGAGCTTAGAACAATGTGTAGTATCAGTATGTCAGAAATTTCGTGTCCTACAATGGTTTGGTGAAGTCACTTTTTATAACTACACCTAGGGAATAAGGTTTAGGATCAAGCCCCTCTGAAATAACAATTACAGGGGCCATTGATGAACGTGTAACGGCATGCTGTGAATGCCAAAATTCTTTGTAACAGATTGTGTATTTAATACTGAAAAATATTCTTCATTGAATGTCATCGGGTGACAAACATTCGTTTGTCTTCGTTAGCAATATTCCCGTTGGGATCTGCCTGGTACCAACCGAAGTTGCTATCCCCGGTCTTAGTCTCCACTTGCCTCGCTTTCTGTCTGTCTCTAATTCCACGTGTCGCTCTACTATTCGAGTATTTAATACGAACCGATTTTACTTTATACAATAAGAAGTTGGGGGAAAATTGTATTCATTCATTCAGATAATATTCTAAGTGATCTCTCTCTGATCTTCGATTAACTCTCATTGCTCTACTGCTCAGAAGCTATTCTATTAAATCTAGCTTCTTAGGTCGTGCAATTTAGTATTCTTTGTTGAGTACATTACATTAGCCTTGCATAGGCCACTTTATAAGGAGGCTTAAAATGAGCAGAAGCTGAACATTTCCGAAGATCGTTAATGATTTGTTAAAATTTCTTTTTCCTTTAAACAAATGTTAATTAATGAACAAAGTTTCCCTTCTTCCATTCCCATCCACAGAAAATATACACGACTTTTATATCTCCGGAAAAAGTTCGCATTTCATATTTGCCCAAATGATTCTTTCTTTTCTTCTATTTTCTACTTCTCTTCCTATTTCTTCAAGCTTCAAGCCTTCCTCTGTGCGCAGATGTATACTGGCATCTTCCTGTCATATTCTTTCAATTGCCCAAAAGTATAATCATCAATTCCATCAATAATGCATACCCAACTTGAGAAAGCTTTTGGCGTATCCGATGGGTCTGTTATGAAGGCCTTGCATTTGGCGTATCAATTCACCATCTGGTATTTCAGTCATTTGAGAGGCAAAGAAACGCAACGACTAAAATGTAAATCAAGGCAACTCTGCTTAAGTTATTAACGTGATTCTTTTCCTTGAAGGTATTGTTGGGTTTAAGCTTAAAGTAACTTAAAATAGAGTGATTGGGAAATGGAGAGGAAAATAAAAAATTTAAATTTTTTTCTTTTACAAAGGGGTATTGTCTCATATTGGAGGATTAAAAGAGTTTTGATGAGCATATATACAAACATCTTTTAGCTTTTAAAGAGTTGAGAAAAAGGCAAGCCTCACACCGCCGTCGTGGCTCGCTCGAACGGTAATTTGATTTTCCTCTGTGTAAATATCTGTTAGCCACTTTGAGTTGCAGCCTATCCAACTTTTTGGCTATAAAGAAAATAACAGTAAGTGTGATTTTCTACCGATCTTTAAATTCACTGGTCACTGGAGTTTGAATTACCGCTACACCAGTGAGGGTAATCTATTTTATCCAAGGAGAAAATTATCCTAAATATTAGGTACTAGGAGAGGATTAAGTTTCTTAAGAAAACACTGTGAATTCAATAGGTTCAGATTAATTTTCTGCTTCTTCTACATTTATGATTTTTACTTGTTTCTATTTTTTAATATATTTTCGAATACAGATAACTAACACATATAATACCTTTGCTACTTCTTTGTAGGCATAACACCTCGGAAATTTCTGAACTTGGCATCATTTATTCGAGTGTGCACTTGAACTATTTTGGGTCCTAATGGAGTTTCAACCGGTTTTATTTACATATTTGACCTGAAAAATAAGAAATACACTAAAACAAATCGTCATTGCACCTAAAAAAGAAATAAAAAATTGAGGTAAAATTTTCCTAGTATATTAAGAAAAAGCAAGAAGAGTTACACAACTGGAACAAATAAGCCATTGTATTTGACTATATGGAAATTAAGGGTATATTTGAAAATTCACCAGGTAATTAGAATTAGTGTAATTACTGGGGTAGTAATTATATATCCTAGTAATTACATAGTATTATAATTAAAATGACCTTTTTGTTTGTCATTATGTAATTACAGTGTAATTATAAGTGTATTATTTGGTTGCACAAGTGTAATTACACGGTTAGATTAAATCTTAAATATAAAGTGTCACGACCGAAATTCCAACCACATGGCCGTGATGGCGCCTAAGATTCACTTGCTAGGCAAGCCAATATTAGCTACACAATATTCATTTCTAACAATTTTAATGGCAGATTAATAAGAAGGTAAATATGTAGAACTTAAAACTATATATAATAATCTCCAAACACAGTAACTAGTCTAACCCCGAAATCAGGTGTCACAAGTACATGAGCTATTAAAAATACTACAACCAAGGTATAAAATAAAAATACAACAGTCTGAATGAAATAAACAGTACAAAAGATAAGAAGCTGACTTCAGGGTCTGCGAACGCCGAGCAGCTCTACCTCAAATCTCCGAGTAAGGATAGTCCGAGCAAGCCTCCACTAAATACCGTTGGGACCAATACCAGGATCTGCATTCACCTCTAATTCGAGGTCTAATGCTCAATTTTAAATTATCCATTCACCTCCGAGTTCGGATATGTGATTTATTTTGAAATTCGACCTCAATTCGAGGTCTAAAGCTCAATTTTATAAAATATCTAAATTCTACCCAAACCCCTAATTTCTATCTTAAAATTCATAAATTTGATGTTAAAAATTTATGAAAAATAGTTAAAATTTATTGAAAACTAGTTAAAGATACTTACCAATGAATTTCGGGAGAAAAGGGTCTTCAAAAATTGCCTTTAAAGAGCTAGAGAACTTATGTTTGAAATATGGTGTAAAATGAGCTAAGTCCCGACTTTTTCACCTTTTACCCTGCTGTAGTCATCGCAATTGCGAACTCTTTTTCGCAATTGCAATGTCCCCAATTGCGAAACACTGATCGCAAAAGCGACCAGTGCAACAGGCCCTCAAAAGTTGCAATTGCGACAATCGCCTCGCATTTGCGACTGCCCCTATGTACGCAAATGCGATCAAAGCTTCATATTTGCAAAGCTTGCCATCATTCCCAAGTGTCGCAAATGCGATAGTAATTTTGCATTTGCGGAGCTACCCCAGTCCGCATTTGCGATCCAAACTTCGTAATTACGAAATGCCCATTCCCCAGCCCCTTCGCAGATGCGAGCAGTCACTCGCAAAAGCGAGGCTTGCATTTGCGAGTAGTATCTCGCATTTGCGAGATCTGTATGTTGGCACTAGCAACGGTTATGCATAAGCTGTTCCAAATCATTCCGCAATGCGTCCGAAACTCACTCGAGCCCCTCGGGCTCCAAACCGAACATGCAAACAAGTGTAATAACATCATACAAACTCGCTCACTACCTCAAATCACTAAAATAACATCAAATAACAAGAATTGATCATCAAAACTTAAGATTTCAGCTAAAAAACTCATTTTTCACAATCTTTCACATAATGCGGCAAAATGCGCTCGGGTCACCCGGGACCCCAACTAAACGTGCGTACAGGATCAAAAATATTATACGGAACTGCCGAAATTATCAAAACACCAATCTGAGATCGTTTACCAAAAATGTTAACCGTGGTCAACTCAAACCTCATTTTAAATCAACAATCACTTTTTCTTCAAAATTTTACGTAAATTTTTTTCAGAAAATGACACAGATCACGCGCGCAAACCAATAAACATCAAATGAAGCTATGAGAGGTCTTGGAATACAAAGATTAAGGCTAGTACTCAAAACGACCTATCGGGTCGTCACATAAAGTTAAGTATTAATCATATATTAGTAACTAATATTCTAAAAATAATTGGCATGTATATTTTTTAAATTAATAATATTTTACTTTAATTAATTATAAAAACTAAAAGTACATATTTTGTAAGAACATCATGGACCGCATGCTTGATAAAAATTTTATGATAAAATGGAACTGAAAATATAACATAAATTCAAAATTCAGAAAAATAAAAAATAAACATAATACCCTTATATAAAATTATAACATAATATAAAATAAGTTTATACATAATTTAAGTTAATATAATTCAAAAGAAAAGGAAAACATAAGTTTATAACCTCATTCAATAATGAGATTCTACTTTAATGATATCACTCGTTATATACCAAGTTTATTCATGACTCATTATTTCTAATATTAGGAGGTGTAGTTTCGAAACTATAATAATAGCACAATTATGCTAAATAAAGAAAATAAAAAATAAAAAAATATGAGCAACTACATGGAATCACAAAAAATAAATATTTAAAAATGAGAATATTATTTTAATATTAAAAAATAACATATCATTTTAACACAATTAAGTTTGCATATAACCTCATATATTAATAAAGTTCAACTTTAATATCACTCATTATAAGTCAAGTTTGTGGATGACTTATTTTTCTAAGATTACAAGGAATAATATTTAAAAATAATTAGAATAACAACATAGCTAAGTGTAATAAAAAATTAAAAAAATAATTAAGAAAGAAATAAAATATGAGAAATTATGTAGAAACACGTGAAGTAAACATTAAAAATGAGAAATAAGGAAATAAAAGATAAATAATGTAAACAGAAAAATAAAAAAAGAAATTGAAAAGTTAAAATAAAAAATAAATATAAAAGAAAAAAAAGAAAAAAAATAAATTAAAAAGAAAAAAAGAGATTAAACAAATAACCTTGTAATTATACCATGTAATTACCAGCAATTCTCAACTCCCTTGAGAATTGTAGAGTGTAATTACACCCCCTCAATTACTTGGTGAGATAAACATGCCAAAACTATGTAATTACACTCAATTACACCTAAATCCAACTAGAAGGTGGCTTTCCAAACATGCCCTAAAATGTGGAAAGATAGCCTACTTAGAAGCTGCTTTTTTATTTTTCTTCGAGGTGACGGTGGCGGTTTGGGGGGGGGGGGGTTATTAGGGCAAATATAATTTAGGTGTGCACCGAACAAATGATGCCAAATTCAAGGAGAGTGATGATTGCACATTAAGTGGTTTTAATTAGGTTATATTTATGTTACTACTAACCATCCGTAAGTAATTTTAGTGATACTTGTATACGGTCAAAATCGAGTTTGCCCTTCGTGTGACTAATCAAGATTGGAGCATGATGGACCGAGGTTCGTCATTATAATGTCGAGCGGTGATGTGAAGTTGGGTTGTCGAGTTCGAGACCCCGAGACCGACCAATACCAAGACCGACTAAGATCGAGACAAAGTTAAGATCGAGTTCGAGATCCCGAGACCGACCAATACCAAGATCGGCCAAGATCGAGACCAAGTCAAGATCGAGCTCAAGACCCCGAGACCGACCAATACAGAGACCGGCCAAGATTGAGACCGAGTCAAGGAACAAAAAGCCGTTATAGCCGCATTTGGGGAGAGAATCTCGGCGGAAATCACGGCTTGAATAAGGAAAAGCTAATTAATTAATCTATCATGGGATTCCCACTATGTATTTTTAATTATATCCAAAGTAGGATTCCCCCACTATATGAAGAGTGGGTATCATCTGTACAAAGGAGGATTTTTCATTCATTCACACATTGAGATTTTATTGAGATTTACATAGCATCTAACAACTATTATCCTTTTTGGCTTTGACATTAATTCATTCTGTTTTTCTTATCAATCACTCTCTATTCAATTTGGGTTTGTATTAATTCTTTTTACAATTATTATTCGATATATCTTTACTTAGTTTTCCAATTTGTACCAAGTTATACCACGTATCCTTAGAACTACATATAAATTCAACTCTGTCTGTTTTTCGGGTAATTAGTTTGGCACCCACCGTGAGGCTAAGGATAATAGTGGTTGTTTGGTACGAATCTCTGTAAAATACACTATTTTACACTTGCTCTTGGAAGTGTCTTGGATTTCAGGTTAAAAATAACGAACTCTCAATTAATGGCCCTACCTATCGACAACGAAGCTGGCCTTCAAGATGAGAATAACAACCTGACGCTCGGGAATGAAAGGCCACTCGTTGACCCCGTTGGAACTCGAACTGTAGATACAATTGACGTTAATTCGCATATGGCCATTGAGGTGAACCAACGTTCCGACCCCGAAAATAGCATTCATGGTGGAACTCGTTCTGCAGTTCGAAACACCCAAAATATTGGAGAAGATGGGATCAGCCTGCGTATGATTTTTGAAATGTTGCAAGACTAACAGGGAGCGATAGCTCAGTTGCACAGCCAAACCAAGGCACCGAGCAGGCCTAAGCCCGGTCCACCCCAAGAAGTCACCCACAAAACAGGGCTAGTTATGGTAAGATCAAATGAACAAGAATCGAGGACTAATCCCGAGATTATTAGGATGTTCGAGGAACTGACAAAACGAATTGAATCAGGAGAAAAGAGGATTGAAGAAAACAACAAAAAAGTAGAAACTTATAACTCGAAGGTCGATCAGATCCTGGGGGCAGCACCAATATTGAAGGGCTTGGATTCCAAAATATTTGTACAAAAGCCCTCCCCCCCGAGCGCAGCTCCTAAATCGATCCCCAAGATGTTCCGCATGCCCAAAATTCCTAAATATAACGGAACGACCGACCCCAACGAACACGTTACCTCTTACACATATGCCATTAAAGGGAATGATCTAGAAGATGACGAGATCGAATCCGTATTATTAAAGAAGTTTAGGGAGACCCTGTCAAAAGGAGAAATGATATAGTACCATAATTTACCACCTAACTCTATCGATTCTTTTGCTATGCTTGCAGATTCTTTCGTAAAAGCACATGCCGGGGCCATAAAGGTCGAAACCAGGAAGTCAGACCTTTTTAAGGTAAGGCAAAAAGATAACGAGATGTTAAGAGAGTTCGTATCTCGTTTCCAAATGGAACGAATGGATCTACCACCAGTCACAGACGATTGGGCCGTTCAAGCTTTCACCCAAGGACTGAACGAACGAAGCTCGATGGCTTCACGACAGTTGAAGCAAAACTTGATCGAGGTTATCAGAATATAACTTTAATATTGATGCATCCGCCATCGTGTCGGCTATCGGACGGACGCATCAAAGATACTAAATGGCCTTGACCTCTGCAGTCCGATCCAGCCAAGAGAAATCCCAATCAAATGTGCAAGTATCATTGCACTCATGGCTACAGAACAGAATATTATAGGCAGTTGAGAGAGGAGGTAGCCTGGTTATTCAATGAAGGGCACCTTCGAGAGTTTTTAAATGACCGGGCCAAGAACCATTTCAAAAATAGAGAATTCAATAGACAAAACGAACAAAAAGAGCCACAACACATCATCCACATGATCATCGGAGGGATCGATGTCCCCTAGGGGGCGGTGCTTAAACGCACTAAGATGTCGATTATAAGAGAGAAGCGATCTCGAACTCACGATTACATACCTAAAGAAACCTTGTCCTTTAGTGATGGAGACACGGAAAGAATCATACAGCCCCATAACGATGCACTGGTAATATATGTACTTATGAATAAAACTCAAGTTAAGCGTGTGTTAATTGATCCAGGTAGTTCGGCTAATATCATTCGATCAAGGGTCGTAGAGCAACTCGGTGTACAGGACCAGGTCGTGCCCGCAACCCTGGTACTAAACGGATTCAATATGGCATGTGAAACTACTAAGGGCGAGATAATCTTGCCAGTAAACGTGGTCGGGACCATCCAAGAAACGAAGTTCCAAATGATAGAAGGCGACATGAGATATAATGCCCTGTTCGGGAGGCCGTGAATCCACAACATGAGAGCATTACCCTCGACCCTACACCAGGTTCTAAAATTCCCAATACCATAGGGAATCAAAACGGTCTACGGGGAGCAACCGACCGCAAAGGAAGTGTTTGCCATCGATGAAGTGATTCTGATATCATCACTATCATCGAAAAAGGGATCAGATTCGAAGGAGAAATGGGACACCAAATAGCAATCACAAATGTCAGCCTCGACCCAATTAGAGAATTAGAAGACTAACGAAGTTAATGATTATGGGATCCCTCGATCCTTCATGGTCCCCGATGATTCCGACGCTACCAAATCAACGATCGAAGAACTGGAGCAAATCGCGCTAATCGAACATCTGCCCGAGCGAAAGGTATGCCTGGTCACAGGGTTAAATCCCGAGCTCAGGAAAAAGCTTATTTATTTTTTTATAGCTAACATGAACTGTTTCGCTTGGTCCCATCTTGACATGACAGGGATCCCACCGGAAATAACCACTCATAGACTAAGCTTTGATCCGAAATTCCATCCGGTAAAGGAAAAAAGAAGGCCCCAGTCCGAGGTCAAACATGCATTCATCAAGGACGGTGTAACTAAACTTCTTAAAATAGGATCCATTCGAGAAGTAAAATACCCCGAATGGCTAGCAAACGTGATAGTAGTCCCTAAGAAGGGAAACAAACTTAGAATGTGTATAGATTATAAAGGCCTAAATAAAGCATGCCTTAAGGATTCTTTTTCTTTGCCTAATATCGATCGTATGATCGATGCCACGGCCGGTCACGAGACTCTCAGTTTTCTCGATGCCTACTCTAGGTATAACCAGATATAGATGAACCAGGAGGACCAGGAAAAGACCTCGTTTATCACTAAGTAAGGTACCTATTGTTATAACGTAATACCATTCGGTCTAAAAAATGCTGGTGCAACTTATCAACGCCTAGTAAACCGAATGTTTGAAAAACAAATAGAAAAATCAATGGATGTTTATATTGATGATACGCTAGTAAAGTCCCTGCAAGCAGAGGACCATTTAAAACATTTACAGAAAACTTTCGATATATTGAGGGAGTACAATATAAAGCTCAACCCCGAAAAATGTGCATTTGAAGTGGGCTCGGGCAAGTTTCTCGGCTTTATGGTGTCCAATCGGGGAATCGAGATCAACCCTGATAAAATTAAAGCTATCGAAGATATCACAGTAGTGGATAATGTAAAGGTCGTGCAGAGGCTAACGTGACGGATAGTCGCCCTAGGACGATTCATTTCGAGATCCTCAGATAGGAGCCATCGATTTTGCTCACTACTTAAGAAGAAGAGCAACTTTGCATGGACTCCGGAATGCTAGCCAGCTTTGGAGGAACTAAAGCGGTATTTATCGAGACCGCCGCTGCTTCATACCCGAAAGTGGACGAGCAACTTTACCTGTACTTAGCTATCTCGGAGATAGTGGTAAGTGGAGTCCTGGTTCGAGAAGAACGAGGTACGCAATTCCCTATTTATTACGTCAATCGGACCTTAGGCGAGGCCGAAACTAGATATCCACACTTAGAAAAATTAGCGCTTGCTTTAATAAGCGCCTCTAGGAAACTAAAACCATATTTCCAATGTCATCTGATATGTGTTGTAACAACTTATCCTCTTCGAAATATTTTACACAAACCCGAGCTTTCAAGTCGATTGGTCAAATAGTCCATAGAAATCAGTGGGTACGATATTGAATATCAACCCTGAACCGCCATCAAATCTCAAATCTTGGCACACTTCGTGGCTGATTTTACACCGGCCTTCATATCCGAGATTGAAAAAGAAGTACTTATAAAATCGGGTACCTCTTCGGGAGTCTGGACCCTCTTTACGGACGGTGCCTCGAATGCGAAGGGATCCGGACTAGGCATCGTACTAAAATCACCCATAGGTAATGTAGTTAGACAGTCTATCAGAACTACTAAATTGACTAACAATGAGGTCGAGTATGAGGCCATGATTGCAGGTCTCGAACTAGCTAGAAGGTTGGGAGCGGAAGTCGTAGAGGCTAAGTGTGATTCCCTCCTCGTGGTAAACTAAGTTAACATGACTTTTGAAGTCCGAGAAGATAGGATGCAGAGGTATTTGGATAAACTATATGTGACTCTACATCGATTTAAGGAATGGACCCTGCAACATGTACCTCGAGAACAGAATAGCGAGGCCGACACTCTTGCAAACTTAGGTTCATCGGTCGAAGATGATGAACTCAACTCGGGGACTGTCGTACAACTCATGAGATCGGTAATCGAAGAAGGTCACGCCGAGATGAACTCCACAAGTTTAACCTGGTATTGGAGAAATAAATACATAGAGTACTTTAAGAACGGGAAACTTCCATCAGATCCAAAAGAATCGAGAGCTCTGCACAGAAAGGCATCATGATTCATCTTGTCCGAAGACGGAACGCTGTTTAGAAGGACGTTCGATGGACCATTGGCAATATGTTTGGGACCGGGAGATACCGATTACATCCTACGGGAAATTCACGAGGGCACTTGTGGAAATCATTCCGGTGCCGATTCACTGGTCCACAAAGTAATCAGAGCAGGGTATTATTGGACTGATATGGGCAAGGATGCAAGGGAGTTCGTTCGAAAATGCGACAAATGCCAAAGGCATGCGCCCATGATTCATCAACCCGGGAAACTACTCCACTCGGTCCTATCTCCAGGTAAGGCTCAATTTATTTTGTTTATGACTGATTATTTCTCTAAATGGGTTGAAGCACAGGCTTTCAAAAAAGTCAGAGAAAATGAAGTGATAAACTTCATTTGGGACTACATCATATTTCGATTCGGGATGCCATCCGAGATTGTATGTGATAATGGAAAATAAGTCATCGGCAACAAAGTAACTAAATTTCTCTAGGATCACAAGATCAAAAGGATCCTATCAACACCTTATCATCCCAGCGAGAACGGACAAGCCGAATCGACCAACAAAACCATCATCCAAAATCTTAAGAAGAAATTGAATGACGCCAAAGGAAAATGGAGAGAAACACTACCCGAGATCCTATGGGCATACCGCACAACATCGAAATCCAGTACCGGAGCAACACCATTCTCGTTGGTTTATGGCATCGAAGCTCTGATCCCGGTCGAGGTCGGAGAGCCTAGTATCAAGTTTCGATATGCAACAGAGGAGTCAAATAATGAGACCTTAAATACGAGCCTAGAATTATTGGACGAAAGACGAGAAACCGCTCTCGTCCGATTGGCCGCCCAAAAATAGCGGATCGAGAGGTACTACAATCGAAGAACCAATCTTCGACATTTTAAAAACGGGGATTTGGTGCTAAGAAAGGTCACCCTCAACACCCGAAATCTGAATGGAGGGAAACTAGGTCCGAACTGGGAAGGACCGTATCAGGTTCTCGAAATCGTCAGAAAAGGATCCTACAAGCCCGGTTTGATAAACGGCAAACGACTACCAAATAATTGGAACGTATCGCACCTAAAACGATACTACTACTAAGGTACGACCCTCCCATGTTCATTTGTATTTTGAAACTAACCCTTGCAGGTGTTCGACCAGAAACATGGATGGATTCTTCAACACGAAGACTTTATATCTGAAAGCACGCGTTGCACTCTTTTTCCCTTAGATCAGTTTTATCCCAAATGGGTTTTCCGGCGAGGTTTTTAATGAGGCAACCATTGATCGTGCTAACTTAGAATAATTCAACAGTATTCGAGGCCTATTTACAATCAACCCTAAATACTGGGGGGCATTGCCCTCGAATATCAAGTTCGATGCAAGGAAGTTACTTCATGAAAATAGGGTCTCGATCAGAAAAAATTGTAAGGGCCAAATGGTCAATCGAACCAAGCCTGCGTAGTTTGCTCGAGCCTTGGCACAAAACATGTACGCATGTATGATGACTTATAAAGAGAAATTTCTTCTTTACCGATACCTCGTACCTCAGAAAGGTTCTTCTACTTCCTATTCTAGATCTATTACGCAAAGAGGCTTAAGGGCCGACCGTGACCGGAGTTCGAATGATTACCCCCACAAATCGGGGGCTGCCGTCAAAGAATCAACAAGATCAAATTATATAAACTCCGAAGAAAATAATCCCAAGACGCAAACCCCAGACTAAAAGAGGCTACAACCGAATTAACACGAATCGGAGACGTCCGAATTCTGTAACAAAGCAGGCCTTTGAAATCAATCATAAACCAATTAGAAAGGCTACCCCCCGGCAAAATCATAAAAGGCTTCGATAATATCAAGCCTCAAAAACTCTAATGAGTACAAAATTGTTCGAACTCTCGAATAATTCCCTATTTCATGCTAAGGCATTACAAGTTTTCCAAATACGAATAATAAGAAACTCTTTCAAGCTGGAAAGGGGACAAAGCCATAAACAATCCTTTTTACAAAAACCTAAGGGTTACTTTACTTCGAGTTCGAGCAAGCACTCACTCGACCATAAAGCCTAAGGTTTGTTTTCTGCCTTGAGCTCGAGAGACCGTCCTCGCTTAACTAAAAACCTAAGGGTTACTTTACTTCGAGTTCGAGCAAGCACTCAGTCGACCATAAAGCCTAAGGGCTATTTTCTGTTTTGAGCTCGAGAAACCGTCCTCGCTCGATTAAAAAACCTAAGGGATACCTTACTTCGAGTTCGAACAAGCACTCACTTGACCATAAAGTTTACATGCTATATTAATTCGGTTCCAATTGAATTCTTTAAACCTCGGATCTTGGAATACAACTTCACAAGGCAAAAAGGAAAAAATGTTTTATATATTTCAAAATCATTTACAAAGGCAGCATGGCCCGATCAAGTTTCTATACAAAATAACAAAAAAGTCTTATAAGAAACACAAAAAATACTAAAGGACTTAGTCATCTCCGGAAGTAGCATCTTCGCCCTCGAGGCCTCCTTCACTTTCAGATCCGCTCATACTCCCGGTATCATCATCATCAGGAAAGGCCAACACTCCAGCCTCGGTTTTAAGCTCCTTAGCTCTCTCGATCTCGGCCGTAAGATCGAAGCCACAATCATGGATCTTCTCGAGAGTATCCCTTCGAGACTAGCATTTAGCATGCTCGGCAACCCAGTTTGCTCGAACCTGAGCAGCCTCAACAACCCCCTTTTCTTGAACCTGAGCAGCTTCAGCATCGGACCGGTAAACACCCACCATGGCATCAGCATTGGCCATGGCTTTTTCGACCTCCGATTTGGCCGCTGAATGTTCTGTGGCCAGTCTCTCCCAATCAGAAGTTGCTGAGCCCAACCGAGACTGGAACTCCTCGATTTTCTTGGCTTGCACCAAGGCTTTATCTTCCAAGCTTCGGAGGTGGATCTCAGTCGAGGACAGTTGAGTTCGGGCAGCCTCCTTATCTAAGGCAAGACGGTCCATATTCGTTTTCCACTCTTCGGCCTCTGCCTTCACTGCGTCCACTTCAACACGAAGTTGCCTGATCACAGTGAACTTTTGCTGGACCTATGGAACCAAACTGTTAGCCATCATGCCCGAGTCAGTGTCATTAAATTCAAAGATTCTTTTTACCTGCTAGGATAAATCGACTTATTCTTTCCGAGCTGCTTCTAGCTCAGCCCGAAGTACTTTTACTTCTCCTTCTCTCTGCTCACTGAGAAGCTTGAAGGCATCTCTCTCTCTCCTCGATAAGCCCTCATATTTCGGCTTCATACCGGCTCAGTTCCCCTCGGGATTGAAGAAACACCTCGTGATGAAGCACAAAGGCCTACAAAAATAGAAAGAAGGAATTATGTAAGGAAAGAAAAATGCAAGTATGAAAATTGACAAAGAGAAAATGAACTTACCCGATTCAGGGCTTGTTGAGCTTCGGTTAAAAGAAAAGAAACTACCGCCTCGCCCGAGCTCTTCTTCGGAGCCTCCGAGTCACCAAGACCGGCGACATATTCTACTCTGACAAAATAACCACGGAAAGGGTCTTCCTCTTCATGGGCTCCTTCCCCGTGATAGGCCTCCACGGCCCGAGCATCGCGTATCATCGACTAGGAAAATGAAGGAAACGAGGAGTCCCCAATCTTTATTGCCCCGAGTAGGTCTTATGGGGCGCCGCCTGCATCTTGGGGAGCCTCAAGCTCGGTTCCTGCACCGGCATCTACCGCCTCTTCGACGGTCTCCTTGCCCTGAGGTAAAACATCCTCGGTACCCCCTTGGCTCGGGAACTTGGGTCGAAGTCTCTTTCCCGACCTCATCAAGCGTGGACGGAGCAGTATCAACTCCCACCGATTCCAAAGCTTTCTGAATATCAGTGCCGGTTCGTGCACGAGCCACCAGCCCAGAACCACCTTTTTCTTCTTCTTCTTCTTCTTCTTCTTCCCTTAGTCTTTGGACTGACTCCATAGTCAGTGGGATTGTGTTCCCCTTGGGTTTACGGGCTACTCTCTTCTTGGGTTTTTGACCCTCGGGGTTCGAGGCCCTTTTTCTCTTAATCTCTGATTTCGAGATCGGCGGTAAAGCCTCTTCCTCTCCGGGCGAGGGTCTCATAACTGCATCCTTTTCGAGACCTACAAAAGGAGAAAGTAAATAAACTCATACTTGAGAAAAAATGCTTGAACGATAGGCAAAATTGGTAAAACCGAGAAGAAGGCTTACCATGAGTACGAGCCTCCTACCGATCATTTGACAAATCGCGCCACGTGCGCTCGATATATGTTGACGTCAAAACCATGCTCCTAACCCAGTTCTCGAGGTGGGGAACCGCACCCGGCATCCAAGCAACGACTGTGTCAAGAAAAATACTGATAAGAAAAGATGAACAAGTAAAGACAACAAAAACTAAAAACGGGATTATACTTACGTTTCATATTCCATTTCTCGGAAAATGGCATACTCTCAGCCGAGATTAGGTCTGAGGTCTTCACTCGAACGAACCGACCCATCCAACCCCGATCTTTGTCTTCATCTATACTCGAGGTAAATGCCTTAGTAGCCCGGCGCTGAAGCTTTATCAGCCCACCTCGGTAAAGTCGGGGGCTATATAATCTTACGAGGTGGTCGAGGGTAAAAGGAAGCCCGTCAATTTTGCTCACAAAGAAACGAAGCAGTATCACAATCCTCCAAAAAGAAGGGTTAATTTGATCGAGGGTCACCTGGTATTTCTTGAAAAAATCGACGATGACTGAATCGAGGGGACCCAGCGTGAAAGGATAAGTGTAAACACTCAGATACTCTTCCACGTGGGTAGTGATAGCCTCCTATGGTGCCGGTATCACAACCTCTTTGTGTTTCCCAATTGCAGTCCTTTTTTACCATATCAAGAAGACTTTTTGGTATCGAGCATATATATCTTGATACCGGCTCGCATTGACCAACAACGGATGAGAGTTTCTCGACTTTAAAATCAGAATCAATAACACACCCCCCGGGAACAAGTTCTTCAAGGCGTGGCTCCACCACTGTCTTCTCGCCGGTCGACCGAGACGAGGAAGCAACCTCTTTCTGGGGAACGGTTTTAGATGTTTTGGCCATCTAAATTTCTGTGAACAAAGAAGAAGGGAGATTGAAGTATTTGGTGTTTTGAGAAGAACAACTAAAGAAATTCCAAAACCTGGAAATAGGGAGCTTTGAAGAAGGCGAAGAACTGTGTATATTGGAATGAAAAAGATTTAAAGATAAAAGTTTGAAATAATGAAGAAGGGGGCTATTTATAGATTTCACAGCGACGGTTCAAAATTGGCGGTAGACGACCATCGACTAACATGCATTTAATACCTTGGTAACTGTACCGACGGGACGTTTGTCCCATACGTCACAATCGGGCTCGTTGCAGACGTCAGTATTCATCTAGTCAGAGCTTGAAAAATCATATCGTTTCTCGCCACCTTCTTTCCGAGAAATGAGGGGACTATCTGTATACGGTCAAAATTGAGTATGCCCTTCGTGTGACTAATCAAGATTGGAGCATGATGGACCGAGGTTCGTCATTATAATGTCGAGCGGTGATGTGAAGTTGGGTTGTCGAGTTCGAGACCCTGAGACCGACCAATACCAAGACCGGCCAAGATCGAGACCAAGTCAAGATTGAGTTCGAGATCCCGAGACCGACCAATACCAAGACCGGCCAAGATCAAGACCAAGTCAAGATCGAGACCAAGTCAAGATCGAGCTCAAGACCCCGAGACCGACCAATACTGAAACCGGCCAAGATTGAGACCGAGTCAAGGAACGAAAAGTCGTTATAGCCGCATTTGGAGAGAAAATCTCGGCGAAAATCACGACTTGAATCAATAAAAAGCTAATTAATTAATCTATCATGAGATCCCCACTATATATTTTTAATTATATCCAAAATAAGATTTCTCCACTATATGAAGAGTGGGTATCATATGTACAAAGGAGGATTTTTCATTCATTCACACATTGAGATTTTGTTGAGATTTACATAGCATCTAGCAACTATTATCTTTTTTGGGCTTTGACATTGATTCATTCTGTTTTCTCTTATCAATCACTCTCTATTCAATTTGAGTTTGTATTCATTCTTTTTACAGTTATTTTTCTAATTTGTACCAAGTTATACCACGTATCCTTAGAGTTACGTATAAATTCAACTCTATCCGTTTTTCGGGTAAACAATACTGTTATTACAAAACTCACTTTTGTATTTTGTGATGTGCGGGCAACTTATAAACTTAAACGTTAGCAGAAAATTATGAAATATCAAAGAGTGTGTAATTGTTAAAGATAATAACTTTGAAGTCACATGACGGTAAGTAACGAAGATCAAGCAAAAGATATTGAAATGTAGAGTTTGAAGCAACAATTTCTTTTCAAGAAACATATGACTCAACTTTGACAGATCAGATCTCCCAATTCATGAGGAATATGATTAAGCTTATTTGAGAGAAAACTGTAGAGCTCTGAATCTAGTTTATGATGGTTCAAACCATTTGTCATTTGGATTCTTCTATAGTCAATTACTCAAATGGTCACTCAACTATCTCAAATTATCTCCTAAAGTCACTTTTCTTTCGTTTGTCACAACAAAGTCATTGAACTATGCCTATTGCACTCAGAAGGTCACTCAACTAGATTTTTCAAATTTTGAATTACCAAATACCTATTTTACCCTCTAAATTATAAATATTTATCTAAAAACTTTTTAATATTATAATTTTTTCTTTTTTAATTTATATTATGGACTTACTTATATAATAAATAAATATTATTTATAAATTAAAAATATAAAAAGTATTTAAGCATCTATAATGCTGGAATAACAAAATAATGAGCATAGTAAAAAAAATAATTAGAATAATTTGTTCGTAATAATAATTTTAGCATTAATAACAAAAATTAAAAAATTTATTTACACAATTCAGAATGAAAGAAAATAAAGGTTGTAAAATATATATTCGATTAATATAAAAATAATTATTTAAATAAAGATATTTTATAATATACATTATATATTCTTGAAAATTATGCTCAATTATATTATATATATTACATGCACAACTTAACATAGCATATTGTACCCTATACAGATAGTCCCCCTGCTTTCCGGTGACATAACTTTGTATCGTCGAAAAATTGGTAGAAACATAATAATATAATTGAGCATAATTTTTAAGAATATATAATGTATATTATAAAAATATCTTTATTTAAATAATTATTTTTATATTACGTGCATGGAATATATATTTTACAATCTTTATTTTCTTTCATTTTTGAATTATGTAAATATTTCTTTGAATTTTTTTTGTTAATACTAAAATTATTATTACTAACAAATTATTTTAATTAATTTTTTTGCTATGCTCATTATTTTGTTATTCCAGCATTATATATGCTTAAATACTTTTTATTTTTTTAATTTATAAATAATATTTATTTATTCTATAGGTAAGTCCATAATATAAATTAAAAGGAAAAAATCATAATATTAAAAAGTTTAAAAAATAAATAAAAAGAAGATAAAATGTTTATAATTTAGATGGTAAAATAGGTATTTGGCAATTCAAAATTTGAAAAATCTAGTTGAGTGACTTTCTGAGTGCAATAAGCTTAGTTCAGTGACTTTGTTGTTACAAATGAAAAAAAAATGACTTTAAAAAATAATTTAAAATAATTAAGTGACCATTTGAATAATAGACTCATTCTTCTACGCAGAGTTACGGCATTTTAACCAAAATCAGATAGTGCTGAAAAAGATTATAGATGCTTAAATGATATTTGGTACCAGATGCTCCACGTCACTTATATTGCATCCAAATGTCGTTGCGGCGTGGGAAGCAGTGTCGAGACATTACAATTTTGAACCCGTGCTTCATATATAAAAGGAAAAAGGGTAAAACAATACCGCTTTACAAAGCGTAAAAAATTATTTATATCTTCAATTATACTTTCGATCCATAATTATTCTTGATATTATAAAATTAGTGCAAAAATACTTCTCCACTATTAGGGCTTCAACCATGAACAAAATCATTTCATATGACCTAATATTTGGCTAGATAAATGACTCATCACGCCGGTGTCCATAGTGAAGCAAGTATGACACTTGCTTTAGGCCCAATTTTAAGAGGTCCCATTTTTAGCAATAATAGATTTATAAATTTTCTTTAAAATAATATTGAGTACTTTTAACTCTGACGTGGCATCTCTCAAATACCAGGGTTTCTATTTAACTCTTTTCTTAGAAATTTGTCTTTTTAAATGAAGAAAAAATAGTTTTCTACTGAGAAATAAACAATCCCGTATTTTTTTTTTATAAATTCCATCGGTTACAGTCATGTGTCAAAAGGCAGAAACCCCTCCTTAAATGCCTTTCGTAATAGTCGCTCACTCTCCCTCTCTTAATTACCTTACCATACTTGCTTTCTCTTCAATCCTCTGTGTTTTATTACTCATTCTGTTTTCTCAATCGCCACAGAGGAGTTGTTTCTCTCGATTCTCAAGGTGAATCTCTTCTTTATGATTTTGGAACATAGTTATTCTCTTTCATGTTTAGTGTGTTTTCTCCGCGTTCTACCTGCAAGATGAAGGTATCTCTATTATTATCTATTCCCAATTTCAATATTTTAATATTTTATTTTTTTGTTATTCAATGAATATTCTTGGTTTGTTGTTTTTGTTGCTAACTCTTGAAATATTTCACAAAATTTTTAAGTGTTGCTTATTCCAAGTGCTTACTAAGTTTATTCTGTGAAAAAATTAAATTAACAGGGCATGCTACGGAATGACTTTATTTTAGAAATTATTTGGGTAAAGAAAATGACATTTCAATTAAAATAAAGCATCCGATGACTACTAATTTGGATGTAAAATTTATTAAATTAAAATAAAATAGCAATTTATTTTATTCGAAATAACTCAATTCTCAAAAATCAGTAAAAATCATGAACACAAATCTGCAGAGTCTTGTACAAAGAGTCAAAACCAACACGATACAACAAGGAATACAAAACACATAATAAAATCATAATACATCACGGAAGAACACAAGAATTTACATATCACGAAAAAATAAAATAACCAAAGGCAAGTGCACCTATAGAAAAACATCAACAAAAGGGCACTCCCGAGGTACCGCCTCGTAGTCTCAAAAGTAAATATGCAAGACGGGGGATCTCCCAGAATACCGTTCCGTAGTCCCAAAGTAAATATGCAGGGCAGGGGGATCTCCTGGAATACCGTTCCGTAGTTCCAAAGTAAATATGCAGGGCAGGTGGATCTCCCGGAATACCGTTCCGTAGTCCCAAAGTAAATATGATTTCAACAACTACACATCAAGTGCTCACATATCACAAATGGCTCATCAAGTGCTCAAATTTTACAACATATCACAAATTACACATCGAGTGCTCAAATATTTCAAATTGCCACATAAATCAACAATACATCATTTTTTCACAATAAGGAGCACATGGCTCGACCATAATGTGCACAAAATCTTAACAAAAATATTCGGGAGTGAACAACTCAATAAAATAATATTTCACATAAATTCAAGTTGGCAATCACACCAAATCATCATAGAAAAATAATTTCAACAAACATGGATCTAGGCATGACAAATAGATTATTTAATAAGTTACAATAATTTTCCAACTTAATACTTAAGGGCGTCTACGAGTTTCAACTGATATAATTTGCACATATAAACCAAGTACGTACTCGTCACCTCGCGTACATGATTTTCAATTACACAATTTCACATAAGACTCAATGCCTAAGGGGTAATTCCCCCACTCGAGGTTAGGCAAGATACTTACCTTTTTGAAGTTATGCCAATATTTCATAATCGCCTTCTTGCTTGAATTGACCTCCAAACACCTCGAATTTAGCCACAAATAATTTGATTCAGTCAACAAAATTTATTGAAATTATTTCCATAAGAAAATACTAATTTTCCAACAAAAAATCCGAAATTAGCTAAAAAATCGTCCGTGGGGCCCACATCTTGGAACCCGACAAAAGTTATAAAATCCGAAAGCCCATTCAACTATGAGTCTAATCATACCAATTTTACCAAATTTCGACCTCAACTCGACCTTCAAATCTTCAAATCCTATTTTCAAATCCCTAAGTTCAAACCCCCGATTTACACCTCAAAAATATGTAATCTAGTCGGATTAGTCGATGATAATTCAAAATTATGGAGTAAAAATAATCTCAAGTGACTTACCTCAAGTTTCCCTTTAATTCTCTCTCAAAATCTCCCCCAAAACCATACTTGAAGGCCCAAAAATGGCAAAAACTCGGAACCCCTCTATTTTTAATATTCTGTCGAGGATTTTCGCACCCGCGGTGATTTTTTCGCACCCGCATTTTTCGCACCCGCGGTGATTTCTTCGCACCTGCAGTCTTCGTATCCATGATGATTTCTTCGCGCCTGCGGTCTTCACACCCGCGATGATTTTTTTGCCCCTGCGGTCTTCGCTCCCGCGATGATTTTTTTCGCGTCTGCGGTCTTCGTACCCGCGATTATTGTTTTCACACCTGCGGTGCCTAGAAATCCCCTGCATTTTCGCTTTTGCGAATCATTCCTCGCATCCGCGAGCTCGCACCTGCGGCCCTTTTTCGCGCAAGTGCGATCACACCAGCAACCCAGCTGCTTCAGCTCCTCCTCCAAATTCAAATTCGATCCGTTAAGCATCCGAAACTAACGGGACCCCGTCCGAACATACCAACAAGTTTCATAACATAACACGGATCTACTCGAGGCCTCAAATCATATCAAACAACATTAAAACGACGAATCGCACCTCAAATCAAAATCTATGAACGTTGAACTTTCAAATTCTATATCTTGTGCCGAAACATATCAAATCAATCCGGAATGAGTTTAAATTTTGCACACAAGTCATAAATGACATAACGAAACTATTCAAATTTCCAGAATAATATTTCGACCCCGATATCAAAAAGTCAACCCCCCGTCAAACTTCCCAAAATTTAATTTTTGCCATTTCAAGCTTGCTTCCACTACGGACCTCCCAATAATTTTTCGGACGCGCTCCTAAGTCCAAAATCACCATACGAAACTATTGACATCATCAAAATTCCATTCTGGAGTCATTTACTTAAAAATGAACTCTCCAGTCAACTCTTTCTATTTAAGCTTCTAAATAAGGATTGTTCTTTTAATTAAATTCCGAATCTTCAGTAAATCAAACTCGACCACACCCGCGGGTCATAATACATATTGCGAAGCTGCTCGAGACCTTAAGTCACTGAACGGGGCATAAATTCTTAAACCGATAAGTCGAGTCGTTACATTCTCCACCTCTTAAACAAACGTTCGGCCTCGAACATGCTAAGAATCTTTCTGAGGACTTTAAATTACTGAGTATATTCTTGCACACATACTTGTGGGCGATTCTACATTTTCACAATTTAACACGGGTCCGACAACACCATCTCAATTGAGATTATTTCTTTTATCTATTCTTATAAGCTTTAGAGCAAAAATCCCTAACTCTCCAATCATTTCCAAAATGCCTGATCTTCACTTCGACGCATGGTATTAGTCTCAACTGGCTATAGCAACTCGTGCCTATGCACACATCAACTTTCTTGATAGTGTTGAAGTAATTCAAAAAAAATAAAATTCTGGGGTATTTCATTCTTCCTCGCTTAGGATCATTCGCCCTCAAACATACAACATAACTTATCTCTTCTTTCGCACATCTCAATCCCCCAAATTTTACTAACTCCCAAATTTTTCAGAAAATTTCGGCAGAGTCTCCCCTGTAATTGGGCCTAACCACCTGCCAGAGTAACACCAAAATAACCCCTACAACACATTCGCAACCCAACAAAATACCACAAGGTATATATCAATAACACTAATCTCAGCATTGCATTATCATAATGATATCAAGACATGAAGCACATCATATGTATGCTCATCACCACATCTCTGATCTTAAGAGCTGTACATAATTAATTCCTGCATCATCAATTAATCTCATATTAACCACCACCTCATTTCGAATTTTTACAACACTGACAACAGAATGCGAGGCATGAAGATCTCATGATTACTTACTTGGATTAATGAGTCACATTTAACGCCACCTGGGCACTCACCTCATAGGCTAAAACTCAATATTTACAGCACGAAAATGGCTGAATATGAACAGAAAATATACAAGAATTATCAAATAAGCCTAACAGGCATGACTCCTTATTAATATTATTGTACAAATTAAATTTCACAAAGGGAGAATTTTAAACTCATAAATATTTCACCACAAGGACCTCGTCCTTAACTCCGAATCACAAGTATTTTGCACATTGTGCCAACTGAAATTTTAATTTCCTTTCTTTCTTCCTTTCAATAAATTTTCGTAAATATTTTTCATAACACATAATGAACTCTCATACCGATAGGGTATATAATTCATAAAATTGGAATCAGTTATTCTGAAACATATCAAACCTACTGTAATGAATAATAAAAGTTACTTTTGGACTTATAGTCCTTAATGATGCCCAAAATTAAAAATGATAGACACAGGCTCACATCTTCAAATCTCCCAAGAGGGATAAACATATAAGTGGGTCACGAAATTACGAAACTCACCCATAAGTGGAGCATAATAGCAGGACTCACCTCAATATTCAAAGCCGAATCAAATTAAGGGAAAAATATCCTTTTATAATAAAAATCAGGATTGTACCTGTAACGTCACCATCTGGTATATTGGCCTCAGCCAAATCATAGCGATTATATCAATGGGTCGGGTCTCCACCTCTTAGGCGCCCACTACCCGTCTGTCCTCCACCTCTAGCTGATTGTGCACATGGAGTATTAACTGGAATAAAGCTTGTAGCCTAACTATTCTGATGAAATCCATCTCTTCCAAGTCTGGGACATTCCTCTTGATGTGTCTAGTACAATCACACTGATAACAAACCCTCTGCGGGTTCGGCTGCTCATACTGAGTCTCTGCCGGATAACTGGAATAACCATTATAGGAACCCCGTACCGATGGTGCATTAAAAGAACTTACTTTAGCACCCCGAGTATTTTGAAATTTTTTCTGTGACCTCGCTGGTACTGAAATGTAGAATTATTAAGGAAGCGGGAATACCGCAAGTCCCAGCATCATCCCATACCAATCTCATCTCTTAATCATATACAAATTGCGGAGAACCTTTCAATACCACATAAATACATCTCAGGCCAAAACAGATATAACACATGACCCCCACAATCTGATCGTTCACAGTGGATTCCCCTCACTTGGCATGAAGCCATAGGGCACATTCTGATGATCCACAATACTAACCTTCATCGCTCGTACGACTCCGATCATAAGACATCTCAAAACATTTATTTGGCACATGTCATCCTCGTGACAGTTAAACTCGCTTCGTATAGTGCCTTGGTTATGTACGTACCCTTCGATAAATAGAAATTCCATACGAACTACAAAGTCTTTAATACCACCAACTATTTCAGATCTATATCCATCTCGTAACCTTACCACAATTGTGATGATTAGGCAATTAATTAAACATTCTTAATATCATACTTATCAACCAGATGTCAGAACCTGTTGTACCTCAATGTGCACAACTGAATGATCTCTCAATACTTCCGCATCCTCGATCTGGATGACACGTTGTAATAATGGTTGAGCAACCCTGGCCCCCTTATAACCCCTCTATAGTATCATGAACTGTTGGCGCATAGTTGATACCGAGTGCGCAATTTCATACACGAGTGGATGCAAAAGAATATAAAATATATGCTTCAAGCTGAATAAATGCCGCACGATAAGGAATGAAAGAAGTGAAATTTCCTAACAGTTCTGTAGCCTCTCGAAGATAAGTACAGACGTCTCCGTACCGATCCGCAAGACTCTACTAGACTCGTTCGTGACTCGTAGAACCTATGAACCAGTGCTCTGATACCAACTTGTCACGACCCAAAATTCCACCACAGGCGTCTTGATGGCACCTAGTCTCTAAGACTAGGTTAGCCGATTTCAATTACATTTTTGAAGCCATTTTAAAAAAAATAAATAATCAAAACTAACAGCGGAACAAATATAAATATACAACCTCCCAAGACTCGTAGTATTGAGTCACGAACTCTAGCTGAATAAATGGAATAATCACGAGGACCAAATATACAATACTGTTTGATTAAAAATTAACAGTACAATGAAATGAACAGGCTCCAAGGGACTGCGACGACCAAGCAGCTCTACCTTGAATCCTTGCGATCACACTCTAACTCTGTCCGGGTCCGATACCTCCAATACCTGGCTCTGCACAAAAATGTGTAGAAGTGTAGTATGAGTACACTACGGTCGGTACCCAGTAAGTATCAAGACTAACCTCAATGGAGTAGAGACGAGGTACAGTCAAGACATTCACTAGTCTAATAACCTGTGCAATATAATATACAAAATAATTCTAGAAAATAACTAGCAATGATAACAACAAAATCAACTAGTGATATAACAACAATGCAACAAGAACATCATAATTATTGCTCAGACGAATAAGGAGCACAAGTACAACCAATTAATCAAGTCCTTCAAATATAAATTCTTTCGTCTATATGTTTTTCAAATAATAATTTTCAGGATATAATACTTTCCAATAAATATATTTTCAAGTAAAAGTCACCATGTGATACCTCATTTCACAATCATAAAAATTACGGGTCTCAGTCCACGTTCATATATTTTCACGGCACCTCGTGCCCATATTTCTATCACCATCACACGGACAACTCACGTGTCAAAATATCAATGTATATAAGATCCACACGATCAATTTATTTTCACTAAAGTAAGGTTAAAATCTTTAAATCAAGTAAGAAATCAACAAAGGAATAAATTTATTTTAGAAATGATTTGGGTAAAAAAAATAACATTTCAATTAAAATGAAGCATCCGATGACTACTAATTTGTATGTAAAATTTATTAAATTAAAATAAAATAGCAATTTATTTTATTCGAAACAACTCAATTCTCAAAAACCAGTAAAAACCATAAACACAAATCTTTAGTCTTGTACAAAGAGCCAAAACCAACACGATACCACAAGGAATACAAAACACATAATAAAATTAAATAATACATCACGGAAGAACACAAGAATTTACATATCACGAAAAAATAAAATAACCAAAGGCAAGTGCACCCATAAAAAAATATCAACAAAAGGGCACGCCCGAGGTACCGCCTCGTAGTCCTAAAAGTAAATATGCAAGACAGGGGGGCATCTCCCGGAATACCATTATGTAGTCCCAAAGTAAATATGTAGGGCAGGGGGATCTCCCGGAATACCGTTCCGTAGTCCCAAAGTAAATATGCAGGGCAGGGGGATCTCCCAGAATACCGTTTAGTAGTCCCAAAGTAAATATGCAGGGCAAGTGGATCTCCCGGAATACCGTTCCGTAGTCCCAAAATAAATATGATTTCAACAACTACACATTAAGTGCTCACATATCACAAATAGCTCATCAAGTGCTCAAATTTTACAACATATCACAAATTACACATCGAGTGCTCAAATATTTCAAATTGCCACATAAATCAACAATACATCATTTTTTCACAATAAGGAGCACATGGCTCGACCATAATGTGCACAAAATCTTAACAAAAATATTCGGGAGTGAACAACTCAATAAAATAATATTTCACATAAATTCAAGGTGGCAATCACACCAAATCATCATAGAAAAATAATTTCAACAAACATGGATCTAGGCATGACAAATAGATTATTTAATAAGTTACAATAATTTTCCAACTTAATACTTAAGGGCGTCTACGAGTTTCAACCGATATAATTTGCATATATAAACTAAGTACGTACTCGTCACCTCGCGTACATGGTTTTCAATTACACAATTTCACATAAGACTCAATGCCTAAGGGGTAATTCCCCCACTCGAGGTTAGGCAAGATACTTACCTTTTTGAAGTTATACCAATATTCCATAATCGCCTTCTTGCTTGAATTGACCTCCAAACACCTCGAATTTAGCCACAAATAATTTGATTCAGTCAACAAAATTTATTGAAATTATTTTCATAAGAAAATACTAATTTTCCAACAAAAAATCAGAAATTAGCTAAAAAATCGTCTGTGGGGCCCACATCTTGGAACCCGACAAAAGTTATAAAATCCGAAAGCCCATTCAACCATGAGTCTAATCATACCAAGCTATTGACATCATCAAAATTCCATTCCGGAGCCGTTTACTCTCCAGTCAACTCTCCAATCAACTCTTTCCATTTAAGCTTCTAAATAAGGATCGTTCTTTTAATTAAATTCCGAATCTTCAGTAAATCAAACTTGACCACACCCGCAGGTCATAATACATATTGCGAAACTGCTCGAGACCTTAAGTCACTGAACGGGACGTAAATTCTTAAAACGACAAGTCAGGTTATTATAGTATATATACTATGTATTGATTCTCCTTCTCTTGCTCTATATATATCTACCTTCCAAGAACAAGACTTCAATACCAATTTTTTTATTCTGTCGACGTTAGTATTTTGGAACGATTCTTTGATGCTAATTGGAAAGTTTGTACGTCATCTAAAAACTGTGATTTTCCCCAAAAACTTTCAACAACACGCAAAATGTTTCATTATCAGATGGCATGAGGAAGGTACATCTCTATGTCTACATGTCAATGTGTATGTGAAGTCATGAATGTCACAATACTGTACCGCATGAGGAAATGCATCTCAATGCCTACATGCCATGTATGCATGTCAACTGTATGCAATGCAGTGATAAAATCATATGGATACTCTCGGAGTATCAATTCACTCAGTCCTCCCAGTCACCCAGTCCTCACAGTCACTCAGTCCTCACAGTTACTCAGTCCTCCCAATCACTCGGCACTCGCGCCCGGCACTAGCACTCGCACTCGACACTCACACTCAGTAGGTACTTGTGCTTACTGCTGGTAAGTCAGACTCTGGAGGGGCGGATCCTTCCCAAGCGCTAATATAAGTCAATCATGGCATGAATCAATAAAGCCTGTTGCGGCGTGCAGCCCGATCTCATAAACATCCTCACAATCAGGCCATCAGCCTCACTTAGTCATCAATCTCTCCAGTCTCTCGGCCTTACAAATCTAATGCCAATCGGCCCAAACAATGATAATATGTTGTGAGACAAATGATATCAGAGATTGAGATATGATATGCAATGAATGAGTATGTAAATGCAATTTAAGCAAATAACTCAACAGTAGAAATGACCTCAGTGGGTCCCAAAGGGATAAGCATATATCCTAAAACATGGTTTCTAACATGGATCACAACTCAATTACTCTAGCACACAGAATTTTCATTGATAGAAACAAGATTAGGTCACTACACAGTACCACAGACTCAATCGATCATAATTCACACGGTGCACGCTCACACGCCCTTCACCTAAAATGTGCAAAACCGCTGAAAATAGAGTACTTATAATCACTGGACAAAAATACCCTACGTGATCGTGGGACATTTTTCGCGATCGCGAAGAACAAACTCAACAGCCTCCAAAAATACCCTACGCGTTCGCAAACATCACATGCGAATAAGATGACCGAATGTACCTGCACTACGCGATCGCGACAAGATCAATGCGAACGCGAAGAAGAAAATCTCTAGCCCCCAGCTTCTCAACTCAACTCTACGCGAGCGTGGGCTGACCAATGCGAACGCGATGCTCAAGCCTCCAAAGGTATGCGAACGCGGTAGAACAGTCGCGAACATGAAGAAGGAAAAAGGCCAGCTCCCATAATACACTATGCGATTGTGACCCAATCTTCACGATCGCAAATAAGTCCTGAAACACCAGAAATTAGCAGTGCCAAAGAACATAGAAATAATCTGAAACTCGTCCGAAACTCACCCGATCTCCTCGGGACCCTGTCCAAATATTCCAACAAGTCCCATAACATAACATGGACCTACTCGAGGCCTCAAATAACGCATAACAATATCGAAACAACGAATCACACCTCAAATCAAACATAATGAACTTTGAATCTTTCAACTTCCAAAACTCGTACCTAAACATATCAAATCAACTCGGAATGAACTCATATTTATCACACAAGTCCCAAATGACATAACAAAGCTATTCCAATTTCCGGAACCATAATCCGAACCCGATATAATCAAAGTCAATTCTCGGTGAAACTTATGAATATTCTAAACCTTCAAATTTCTAACTTTCGCCAATTAGCGTCGAAACCTTCTAGGAATATCCAAATGCAAATCCGAGCATACGCACGAGTCCAAAATTACCATCCGGACATAACGGAATCATCAAAACTCCGAACCGAGGTCAAGTACTAAAAAGTCAAACTTGGTCAACTCTTCCAACTTAAAGCTTCAAACATGAAATTCATTCTTCCAAACTAATTTCGAAACACATGAAAACCAAAACCGACGATACACACAAGTCATAATACATCATATGGAGCTACTCATGCCCTCAAACCACCGAGCGAAGTGAAAATGCTCAAAGTAGCTGGTCGGGTTGTTACATCCTCCCCCACTTAATTATACGTTCGTCCTCGAACGTGCCAAGAGTCGTTCCCAAGCCATCAAATCGCCGTGTAACCTTACCATGCACATATCCGGGGGTGATCCCACATCACCTTATTCCATATAGGCCTGAAATCACAACATAACTAAAGATCATTACTTCAACCTTAGTCCGTAAACCTCAGAATCCAATTTCCAACATCCGAAATTTCCTATAAGACCCGAGTCTCGTATCTACACACTGTATAAGTCTGAACAATCTATATCAAGCCATAACCATAGCCCAAGATGCAATCAAAAGGTATACCATATATCTCAGATGCTCACAACAATAACTTCTGACTACAGTAGTTGCTAAATATAAACCCAATACCGGTAATAAACCTCATATGAAGTAAAACCTCGTTCAAAACCTTTGTACACTACCGATGATGAAAGAAACATACTGAAACTCATAATCACTCATCATATCAACAAGTCATGGAGCCCTCTCTCATCCGATAACAACTAAAGCCAAATCCTAAGTCACCTTCCGATATTATTCCTTCATACCTACCGTAATCAAATCCAATAGCATCCATGCTAGGTCCAACGACCCCATCTCATTAAATACAACCATTCTACTGACATGCCACACCAATACAACCTTAAGCCACAAACCGTGCAATCCGTGTACCAATACGCAACAATTCAATTGAACCCAAAACTAGAAAATGACTCAAATGAGAGAACCGTCCCGCAAGCTCAACAAGCACCACCACAACCGCAATGCTACGAACCCATCATACATAGTAGAACCAAGACACACGAATCTAACACTAAGGATCATATCCCAACATAGCCTTGCTATAATGCGTAACCTATACAAACACCGACCCAGATGAAATACCTCAAGTCACCATGCTCAAAATCAACAACTACGCGCAATTCGACATCAAAAACACGAAGTGTATGACCATAACCATGGAGAAGAAAATAGCACAATATACCACATCCCGGAGAGAACATAACCAAGGTGGAATTAACCATTCAATACCCCAATAACTATCTCGCTCAAATCCTGCTAGAAGGCCCAAACAGAACCGCATAGGTGCGCTTGTAACCAACAAATCACCACCCCTCGTAGCATAAAAGAGTAACACATAGAATATATCAGAACATGAACAAACTCAACTCTAACCGAATGACACTCCTTTCAGCAATAATGGTGCTGAGTCAATAATTCCGACCGGGTGTAGAATACACATTCTCGTTGGGCCTACCAATTGACCCCCAAGTCAGCTTTAGTCATCCCTAGATAGATAAATAACCCTCCAAAAGTCCACAATGACCTAACTATAGCACGTTCCATCATCTAGCTAACTTTGGCCACATCTTCACAGTCCGCAACCACGAAACAATCTACTTATGAGAACTCCCAGTCTCCAAATCCATAGAACATACGAATCACCATAGCTGGTACCAACTCCACCACTCGAATGACTAACACATATCTCATACATAATCATCTCCATGAGAAATAATTCTATAATTCTTCCGTGCCACATAGAAAAATTTTAACACCAACAGTCTATCAACCAGGCGAGTACCGCAATACCAATAAAGCATTTGTAAGTCAAAACACAGTGCGTCTTCTGAAATGTGCACCCTTCTCAGGCCATACCAAGTAGTTATAGCATTCACTAAACATCTGAAACTGTCCATATTGTTCAAAATTCATGACCTTCCCTCCAAAATTGAATCGTCACTTTGTACATGCAAATCTCAATCCCATAGGACGCACTCTATCATGCAGTCATATAAAAAGTACGAGAATCTCATAATCAACTCTGAGTTACCATTAGGATATATACCTGATCAGTCAGAAACCTTCAATTTGATCCCATCCAAAAGAAAATCACAATACGCAACATGCTTCTCATACCGGTAGGAAATATCCATCTCAAACCGTGATAAAACCATAGAGAACTCTTCGAAACCCACTGCACATAACCAAGACATCAGAACTAAATCTCTCTAACTCAACCAAGCCACGCACGTCGCCAAACCCAAGAGTATTGCCACCAAAACACATGTAGAGCCTCACTACATCATAAGTACCCAAAGAACCGATCATATCCATTACCGTGCTGATCCAACCTACTACCAAGCTATCCTATTTCTCCGAGTTCCTTCTGAATTACCCTCAAGTTAACACTTTTCCTTTCCAGAACACCATGATCCTTACCCAAAGCTCACCACAAGAAATCCTAGCATAAAACCGCACCACCCTAAGGCCCATAAGTCATTGTATTCCCTCTTAAGCACCCATAAAATACCATAATAGAGACACCCACTATGAAGAGACATTCTATGAATCTAAAGCCGTTTCCTTTACCCTACTTATATTGAAATGGGGAATCCATAATGATATAGACATACCATGACTCTCGACACCATCCAATGCAATTCTCATATTCTAGCCATATACCAATCCAAAATTCTCAATTGCTACATGTAAATCTTGAATCCATTAGAACCTTCTCGAGAGTCATCCACTATGCTCAAATCTCAATTGCACCGCCCCAAACGGGCCGAACGACCTGTGCCCCATTCGCTCAATAACACCCAAAGAAGTAATCTACACCTCTAAGCAACCGAGTGAATCCCTTTTCTTAGTACATCACATCTACCAAGAACAATAAACCCGAATCATTCCAAGATTACTATATATCCATAATGTGTAGTTCACCATGCATCCAGAAATTTTCTTGGTTAAGTCATCCTCAAAACTAGCATCTGCAAGTTATAACTGATCTACAAGTATGACTCAAACCGAAACCAATATAACACGTAACCATGTAACCAAATCGTCAATAACAGACTCCTTCACTTGGCTCAAAGCCATAGATCAAAACACTCGATAACTCACAATGTCCCGTAGTGAGATTCAACTATATCCTTCATAAGCTCCTGCAACATAACCCATAAAATACCTCAAATTACCGCTAATCCCGCATTCAACCTCGTGATAGTCAGGTCAACTTTCTCAATCGATCCAAACTCAAATCACAACACCTATAACCCACTGGTAGAAAAGAAAGCATCTACCAACATCATAAGGATCACACATCCGTAGATTACCTCGCAGGTGATAACCCACCTACTAAGCCTCAAAGTGGCATCTCTCTATACCCTTTCACAGCCACAATTACTACGCAATCACTTAATCTTCCTGAGTCTGAACTTATAAATAAGACATGAAAATCTAATTCGTTCCATAATTAAATAGCATGAGAGATCCTCCAACACACTCATAACTCGAGACTATACGTCACATCAAGACATAAATCAAGCACCCAATAGTCCTTTTTACATTTCAAGAAAACTCTTCTATGCAATCACTTAATCTTCCTGAGTCTAAACTTATCAACAAGACATAAGAATCTAATTCGTTCCATAATTAAATAGCATGAGAGATCCTCCAACACACTCATAACTCGAGACTATACGTCACATCAAGACATAAATCAAGCACCCAATAGTCCTTTTTACATTTCAAGAAAACTCTTCTCAACACATTCAAACCATCTGAACATTTCCCGCAGTCCCATCCTACTCATCATATAGCCATCCAACCACTCACCAAGCCACCGGTCCTACTCATAGAGACACCACTAGACATAGAAGTCCAAAAGCACATGCTCACACAACTAAAACTACCGAGCCTAAGTTGCGGTCCAAACCCGGCCTCAAGTCCTCTAGACTGGCCCATCACCAAAACATAGAAGACACATCTAGCACCTCATCCATGGAATTCCACAAGCCATCGATGCACAACTGATACCGGGCGCTCACACGCATATACGAGTGAGTGGAAGGAATTCAAAGAGATACGCTTCAAGATGAATCAATGTTGCACGATAAGGAAAGAAAGATGGGAAGTTTATCCTAAATGTCCTATAGCCTCTCGAAGATAGGTATGGACGTCATCATACCGATCAGCAAGACTATACTAAACACTTGCTCATGACTCGTAGAACCTATGAACCTAGAGCTCTGATACCAACTTGTCACGACCCAAAATCCAATTACCCGTGATGGCACCCAACCCCGACCTACTAGGTAAACCAATTAACAATAATCTGATTCAATGAGATTTACTGATAAATGTAATGATAATATAACTGAACTTCTATACAAAGAATTCCTAAGGACTGGTAGTATAAATCATGAGCTTCTAAGATTTAGAGTTTACAAAGCTGGTATGAAATGAATACATCATCTATTTGAAATATACATGAACATACTAATAATTCTAAAGCTACCAAGAACAAGAGGCAGCTATGACCGGAACGCATATACATCTTTTATGCCAGTTCTCGCCATACATAGCAACATCAATATCTAAAATCTGCACGCAAGGTGCAGAAGTGTAGTATGAGTACAACTGACCTCAAGTACTCAATAAGTAACAAACCTAACCTTAGATTGAAAGTAATGATGAACTTAAACAAAGGTTAGAGTCCAACACCAACAGTCAGGAACAACTCATAACAATATAACTAAAGCAGTACAAGTAATAACTCAAAGATATAATACTCAACTCGTTCATAATTTCGAAAAATAGGCATGCTTTTCAAGTATAACAGTAAAATCCAAATCTTTCACCGAAATCACCAAAATATGAGTAAATATGAAAACTGTGATTTTTCCCAAAAACATTCAACAACAGGTTTCATTATCAGATGGCATGAGGAAGGTACAACCTACATGTCAATGTGTATGTGAAGTCATGAATGTCACAATCCCGTACCACATGAGGAAATGTATCTCAATGCCTTCATGCCATGTATGCATGTCAATTGTAATGAAACACAATGATAAAATCATATGCATACTATCGAAGTATCAATTCACTCAGTCCTCAAAGTCACTCAGTCCTCACAATCACTCAGTTCTCATAGTTACTCATTCCTCCCAATCACTCGGCACTCGCACTCCGCACTCGCGCTTAGTAGGTACCTACGCTCACTGCTAGTAAGTTAGACTCTGGAGGGGCGGATCCTGCCCAAGCACTAATATAAGCCAATCATGGCATGAATTGATAAAGCCTGTTGTGGCGTGCAACCCGAACCCATAAATATCCTACAAGCCTACTCTACCCACATTCCTCCAAATTCTACCGGAATTTCATTTGGCCCGGTTGCTCTGCCCCTACTTATCTTTCGCATAGCCCCCACGACCTCCTCAACTTTAATGCATCTACAATACCTAAAATCTCGGTGTCTCTCGGAGTGCTCCAAATCACCCTACACAATGTCTCTGTCCCCCTCTTCATTCAGAAGTTTATGAAAGTAGATCTTCCATCTCCGCTTAATCTGTGCCTCTCCCATCAATACTCTACCGTCCTCGTCTCTGATGCACCTTACTTGGTCCAGATCCCTATCCTTCCTCTCTCTCGTCTTGGCTAGCCAGAACAACTTCTTATCCCCGCATTTGTCACGCAGTTCCTCGTATAGATGACTAACACTGCAGTCTTAGCCTCTGTGACTGCCAACTTTGCCTCCTTCCTAGCTACCTTATACCTCTCTCTGTTCGCTCTCATCTCCTCCTCGCTTGAGCTCCCTACTAACTTCAGGTACACCGCCTTCTTCTCTTTCACTTTACACTTTACCTTGGACCACTTAATTCCACCACCAGTCCCATTTGTATCCGCAGAGTAACCCTTCGACACCCCTAATACCTCTCTCGCTGCCTCCCTTATACAGTTCGTCATCGTCGTCCACATAGCGCTCGTGTCCCCACTACTCCTCCAAGCTCCCATAGCTGATAACCTCCCCCCAACTCCTGAGCTTTATCCTTAGTCAAGGCTCCCCACCTGATCCTCGGTCGACCTAGAACAAACCTCTTCTTCCTTTTTATCATGATACCGACGTCCATCAATAAGAGCCTATGCTGCGTCGCGAGGGTCTTCCCCGTGATAACCTTGCAATCCTTACACAACCCTCTATCACACCTCCTGAGGAGGAGGTAGTCAATTTGAGTCTTTGCCACCGTACTTTGAAACGTAATCAAATGCTCCACCTTCTTCGTAAAACTAGAGTTCGCAATCACCAGCTCAAATGCTTTAGCGAAATCCAACAACGAAGTTCCTCCTCTATTTCTATCCCCAAAGCCGAATCCGCTGTGCACCTCGCCATAGCCACCATCAGTTGACCCAATATGACCATTAAAATCCCCTCCTATAAATAGCCTCTCCGCAGGCGAAATACTATGTACTATCTCATCCAACCCATCCCAGAAACGCCTTTTAACCTCCTCATCCAATTCTGCTTGTGGCGCATAAGCGCTAATGATTAGAAGAAATTGATTATAATTTTTTTAAATAATTTTACATCTCAAAATGCTAAAAACGTAACTTCAATCAAAGATAAATAAATAAATAAATAAATAAATAAATAAATATATATATATATATATTGATAATCTTTTTTTTTAAATTGAGCAGCCCTTGCTCCACCACTCGCCTTCACCCAACCACCGCCATCACATTCTTATTCTTTTTGTCTTTCAGTTTATTATGGTAGTTAATAAGATTGTAATATACTATAGCTCATAAAGAATTTGAGATTTCACTCCCATGTGATTGAAATTACAGATGCATACATACATATTAGATCAGTGTGGGCTAACAGCAAAGTGTAGAAAACTCAAAAAGCTGCCATATCGAAAGTTTTAAGATATTACCTCGACATATTTCAACTTTGTGAAACACAATAATTTTATGATATCTTATGTCTGCCCATATTTCAACTTTCTGAAACACAATACTGGAGTTGGCAGTAAGTTTGTCGCAATTATCAAAACATCCTTTTTTTTAGAATGTTTCAACTAAAACCATTAGTTGAACTTATTCCCAACTGTTGATTCTTGTCGATTGAGAATTGAGTAAAAGTTTATACTTACCCTAGCATAATATCCACGTGACGTAGAATTTAGCAGGCTATGCATGTATGTACTGTTTAACCCGTGGAACCAGATGATCAAATATAACGACCCGATCGATCGCTTTGTGTATTTGAATCCCGCTCCCCATTTGAAGCTTCCCCTATGTGCATTTATGGTTTCATGACTTGCGGTGATGGTTGATTTCGTTTTGGGAAGGTTTTGGAATGATTTAGATCAATTGGTTTTTAGTTTGGAAGCTTAAGTTGGAAATGTTGACCAAGGTTTGACTTTTGTTAAACCGACCCCGGAACGCTGCTTTAATGGTTCCAATAGGTTTGTATGGTGATTTTAGACTTAGGCGTATACTCAGAGTTAGATTCGGAGGTTCCTAGGTTGAATTGGCTCTTTTTGCTGAAAGTTGGCAATTTGAAAGTTTAGAAATTTTTTAAGTTTGACCATAGGTTGACTTTATGACTATCGGGTTCGGATTTTGGTTTCGGGACTTGGAATCTTGGAATAGGTCCATTTTGTCATTGATCGTTTCTTCAAATTTAGGTGTTATTCCGAGTTGGTTTGGTAGGAATCACACGCTTGGTTATGATTTTGGCGATTCTTGAGTTTTATTGTGAATTCTATGTGTTTGGTGTCCGATTCATGGTTCTGAATGTTATTTTGGTGTCTCGAGTGCGCGAGCGAGTTCGTATGATATTTTTAAACTTATGTGGATATTTTGTGTGGAGCCCCGTGGGCTCGTATGAGTTTCAGACGCATTTCAGAGTGGTTTGAAGGGGTTTCAGTTCTGCTGGTGTGTTGGTGCTACAGTTATCGCAATTGCGAATACCAATTCGCAATTGCGAAGGAGGCAAGGGATGTCAGGTGTCGCAAATGCGACAACTTGATCCCATTTGCAAAGATAGCACAAGGCTTGGACAGGTTGCATTTGCTATCACATGGTCGCTTTTGCGAAGAGGCTGCATTGCAAATGCAAAGCCTAGGTTGCAATTGCGACATCACCTTGGGCTGACAGGGTTCGCTTTTGTGATTCATGTGTCGCATTTGCGACAACCACAACTGAATAAATGATTGGGATTCAGGACTTAGTCTCATTGATCATATTTTTCAGCCCAAGACTCGGTGGGAGGAGATTTTAGGAGGAGATTTTCATACAAAGCTATTAGATAAGTGATTTTGACTCAATTATGATTATCTAACTTGATTAATTATGAATTTTAACATCTAGATCCTGAGATTTGAAGAGAAATTATGAGAATTTTTGACTATATTTTGAAAAATAAAAATTTGAGATTTGATAGTTGAATTGGACTCGGATTTGAAAACCAAATACATATATGGACTCGTGGGGTTATGAGTAGTCTATATCTACCCTTCGTCTTGGGTTTTGACTGGGCAAGCTAGGAGTTCACTTTTGTTGACTTTTGGGGAACTGTGTAAAGATCCTAACTTTATTAATTGAAATTGGTTTCTCTTGCATTGCTATTAAGTTGTTTTTGGCTAGATTTGAGCCGAGCAGAGGTGATTTTTAAAGTTAAAAGCCATTTTTTAGTATTGATTTGGCTGAATTGAGGTAAGTATCTTACCTAACTTTGTGTGAAAAAAATATCCACTTATAATTTGGTCTAATTATATTATTTGTGCTATGTGAAATAACATGTACATGAGGTGACGAGTGTGTACACGGGCGTATGCGTGGTAAGTGACCGGATTAGACCTTAGGCTATTAATATGCCTTGAATTGGAATTGTTTGTTATTTGAAGCACTCTTACTGTTGTTCACTCCCCGTACCCTTATATCATTATTGTGATTCTTGTACACATTATTATTGAGCCGTGGGCTATATGTTATTATGGCATTGATATTGTTTCTTGGTGATATTGTGGTACATATGCATGTGTGGTGGGGGGTGATTGTTGTTTTGTGAATGAGATGCGCATGCGACATCATAAGGGTGATGTTATTGATGCGCATATGGCGAGATAAGGGGGCTTACACGCATGTTGTAAGTAAGAGAAAATACTTCATTGTGATGCACACACAACGAGATAATGGGGCTTATGCGTGTGAAGCTATTTAGGGAAAAATATTTTAAATGTGAAGCTCACGCGGCGTTATAAGGGTGATTTGTGATTAGGATGTGTGGTACATCAGGGTGATTCTTGTTGTAAATCTTGTGTTGGAATGACTTGGTGATTTGAATATGTAATTGTTTTCCTTAAATGACTTTACTTTGTGTCTTATGTGTTTTGGTTAATTTGTCGTGTTAAGACATGCCTATTCTCTGTTGGTACTTATTTGGTTATGCTTTCCGTTGTTGGTTTTATATTAATATTCTGCACACGTTATTGTCTAGTGAGTGTCATAACTTGAACCTTGTCACTACTCCACCGTGGTTAGTCTTGATACTTAGTGGGTACCGATTGTGGTGTACTCATACTACATTTTTGCATATTTGTTTTGTGCAGATCCAGGTACCTTTAAGCGTGCTGGTCATTAGTGAGCTTATTCTGAGTTGTTGTGGAGACTTCAAGGTATACCTGCCGTTCCGCTCGTAGGACTCAGAGTCACCTTCTATCATTTTCCCTTAATACTGCTATTTGTATTGCAAAATAATATTCTATTCTGAGATTTCTAGTGCTCAGTAGAGCTTATGACTCCGTATTACCGGGTTTTGAGATTGTGATTGTTGTATTACCATATTGGCTATGATTTGGGCATTTTCTGAGTCTTATTTAATATTAGGTTGTTATATCTTGTTCAATGTTGTTGTGTGATAGGCTTACCTAGTCTTAGAGACTTGGTGCCATCGCGATATTGAAGGTGGGATTTTGGGTCATGACAAATTGGTATCAGAGTTCTATGTTCATAGGTTCTACGAGTCATAAGCATCTTTAGTAGAGTCTTGTAGATCAATACGGAGACATCTATACTTATCTTCAAGAGGCTATAAAACTATTAGGAAATTTGACTTCTTTCATTCCTTATCGTGCGAATTTATTTATTTCATAATTTGAGCCTTTATCTTTCTATTCTCTCACAGATGGTGATGATACGAGCTTCAGTTACTAATGATGCTGCCCCCGGTGCTGGTGTTGCTAAAGGTCATGGCATAGGCGGAGGCGGATACCGAGCACGTGCTGTAGCGAGGGGCCGTGCTAGGGTCGCGACTTAGGATCCATTAGTAGCTCTAATTGGGGAGTAGACACCCGAGGCGCTTGTTCCTACCCCTAGACTTCAGAAGACTGTAGTGTACTTTCTAAGCATGTTCGGTACCTTGGTTCAGATGGGATTAATCTCAATTGCACTAGCTACTTCTCAGGCTGGGAGATGATCTCAAACTCCCGTCGCTCGTAATCCAGAGCAACGGGCTTATGTCGATAAGGATCTGGGCGTTATACCGATGCAACCTGTGATTGCGGTTCAGCTTGAGGTCAAGCCAGTCACGTCAGATGAGGAGAAGAAGAGGTTAGAAAGGTTGAAGAAGTATTTTTCTCTTACTTTTAGTGGCGCAGCTTCTGAGAATGCACAAGGTTTTCTAGACCGGTGTCACCATATTTTCTGTACTATGGGCGTAGTTGAGGTGAGCGGGGTCAACCTTACTACTTTCCATCTGATGGGGTCAGCATATAGATGGTGGCAGACTTATTGGAGAGTAGGCTAGCTGGCACAGTGCCACTCACTTGGGCTCAGTTCCCTGATATATTTTTAGGGAGTTCGTTCGACAGACCCTCAGGGATGCATTGCACACCGAGTTCGAGCAGTTGCGTCGGGGGAATATGATTGTGTCCGAGTATGCTATGAGATTTAGCGAGTTATCTCGTCATGCACCTGCTTTGATTTCCACTATTAGAGGAGGGTCTGCAAATTTATTGAGGGAATCATTTATGGCATCAGATTTGGGATGACACCGGAGTTGGAGACTGATACTTCATTCCAGTAGGTTGCGGAGATCGCTAGGAGGTTGGAGCATATCCGCGACCAGGAGATAGGGGATATAGAGGCCAAGAGGCCTCAAGATTCTGGAGGTTTTGGTGGTTTCCGTTCTGCAGTTCAGCTCGTCATGGTAGAGTACCCATTTCGGACAGCCACCCTCCAGTGCACCTTCTGCATAGGGTGCCTACAACGGTTATTCTAGTCGTCCGGGTCAAACTCAGTACCAGCAGCCACGCCCACAGAAGAGTTGTTTCGAGTATGGTGATACTAGGCATATGGTAGGGGATTGTCCCTGGCTTCGGAGGAGTGGACACCCGCAGGGTACTCAGGCTATGGTTGCTGCTCCAGTTACTACTCCACCTGCACCACCAGCTGAAGGTGGAGGACAAGCGGGTAGATGACATCATAGAGGTGGAGGCCAGAACCGTTGTTATGCTTTCCCTTGTAGGACTGATGCTGTTGCGTCAGATGCTATCATCACAAGTATTGTTTCGGTCTGTCATAGAGATGCATTAGTTTTATTTGATCCAGGTTCCAGTTATGTGTCATCCTATTTTGCTTCGTATATGGATATATCTTGTGATTCTTTGAGTACTCCTGTTTATGTGTCTATGCATGTGGGGGGTTTTATTGTGGTAGATCGTGTCTATTATTCGTGTTTGGTCACTATCGGGGGTTGTGAGACTAGTGTTGACCTTCTGTTACTCAATATGGTAGATTTTGACGTGATTTTGGGCATGGATTAGTAGTAACCATATCATGCGATTCTGGATTGTCATGCTAAGACTGTGACATTGTCTATGCTGGGGTTGTCGAGGTTGGAGTGGAGGGGTACATTGGGTCATGTTCCTAGTAGGGTGGTGTCTTTCCTGAAGGCATAAAGGATAGTTGAGAAGGGGTGCTTGGCATACTTAGCCTTTCTGAGGGATGTTAGTGCTGATACTCCTACTGTTGAGTCAGTTTCGGTAGTGAGAGAGTTTCCAGGCGTGTTTCCAACAAACCTACCAGGTATGCCACCCTATAGGAATATTGATTTTGGTATTGACTTGATGCAGGGCACTCAGCCTATATCTATTCCACCGTATCGCATGGCAACAGTGGAGTTGAAGGAATTAAAGGAACAACTTCAGCAGTTTCTTGATAAGGGTTTCATCAGACCGAGTATCTCACCTTGGGGTACTCCAGTTCTATTTGTGAAGAAGAAAGACGACTCTATGAGGACGTGTATTGACCACAGGTAGCTGAACAAGGTTATAGTCAAGAACAAGTACCCACTACCGCGTATTGATAATTTGTTCGATTAGCTTCAGGGTGCTAGGGTATTTTGGAAGATTGACTTGAGATCGGGGTACCATCAGTTGAAGATTCGGGCTTCAGATATTCCGAAGACGGCTTTCAAGACTCGTTATTGTATCTATGAGTTTTGGTGATGTCTTTTGGGCTGACCAATGCCCAGCAGCTTTCATGCACTTGATGAACAACGTGTTCCAGCCATATCTTAATTCCTTCATCATCGTGTTCATTGACAATATTTGGTGTATTCTCGTAGTCGGGAGGATCATGAGCAACACTTGAGGATCATGCTCCAAATGTTTAGAGAGAAGAAGCTATATGCTAAATTCTCCAAAAGTGAGTTTTGGCTTGACTTGGTGGCATTCTTGGGCCACGTGGTATCTAGTGAGGGGATAAAGGTGGACCGAAAGAAGATTGAGGTAGTTCAGAGTTGACTCAGGCCTTCTACCGCTACTGAGATCCGGAGTTTTCTAGGCTTGGCTGGGTATTATCGCCATTTCGTGAATGGTTTTTCATCCATTGTAGCTCCTTTGACAAGATTAACCGGTGATCCATTCGGGTGGTCAGACGAGTGTGAGAAGAGCTTTCAGACTCTCAAGACTACTTTGACTAAAGCTCCAGTTTTGGTTTTGCCTTCAGCATTGGTTTCTTATACAAAGTGTTTTGATGCTTCATGGAGAGGCATTCGATGTGTATTGATGTAGGAGGGTAGAGTGATTGCTTATGCCTCACGTCAGTTGAAGCCCCATGAGAAGAACTACCCAGTGCACGATTTGGAGTTGGCAACCATTGTTCACACATTCAAGATTTGGAGGCACTATCTCTACGACATGTCTTGTAAGGTGCTCACAGATCACAAGAGTATACAACACTTATTCAAGACAAATGATATGAACTTGAGGCACATGAGGTGGTTAGAGTTACAAAAAGACTATGATATCACCATTGTTTATCTTCCCGGGAAGGCCAATGTGGTGGCCGATGCTTTGAGTAGGAAGGCTGAGAGCATAGGGAATCTTGCTTTTATTCCAGTTAGGTTGAGACCATTATCTTTTGATGTTTAGGCTATGGCCAACCAGTTTGTGAGGTTGGTTGTTTTGAAGCCTATCCGGGTTCTTGCTTTCGTGGTTTTACAGACTTCTTTATTTGAGCGCATCAAGGCGCGTCAGTATGATGATCCCAACTTGCTTGTACTTAAGGACATGGTGTAGCTTGGTAATTCCAAGGAGGTTACTATTGGTGATTATGGGGTGTTGAGGCTTCGGGTTTGTATTTGTGTGCGCAATATTGATTGGTCATGAGAGCTGATTCTTGAAGAGGCCCATAGCTCACAGTATTCCATTAATCTAGGCACCGCGAAGATGTATCATCATTTGAAGCAGCAATACTGGTGGAGAAGAATGAAGAAATATATTGGGGAGTATGTAGCTCGGTGTTTGAATTGTCAGCAGGTGAAGTACGAGCATTAGAGACCGGGCAGTTTGCTTTAAAAGCTTGATATTCCGGAGTGGAAGTGGGAGCGTATCACTATGGATTTTGTAGTTGGACTACCACGGAACTTGAGGAGTCAATGCAATTTGGTCATTATGGACAGACTCACCAAGTCTGCACACTTTATTCTAGTCATGACTACCTACTCTTTAGAGCAGCTAGCTCGGATTTATCTTCGTGATATTATTCGCCTTCATGGCGTGCCAATGTCTATTATCTCAGATCGAGGCACGTAGTTCACATAGAATTTTTGTAGAGTCGTGTAGTGTGAGTTGGGTACATAGGTTGAGCTGAGTCTGGCATTTTATCCGCAGACAGACGGGTAGTCCGAGCGCATTATTCAGATTTGTAGGACATGTTATGTGCTTGTGTTATTGATTTCAGGGGCTTATGGGATCAATTTCTACCGCTAGCAGAGTTCTCCTACAACAACAACTATCAGTCGAGCATCCAGATAGCTGCATACGAGGCCTTATATGGGAGGTGATGTCATTCTCCGGTTGGTTGGTTTGAGCCTGGGGAGGCTGGGCTGTTGGGAACTGATTTGGTTCGAGATGCCTTGGAGAAGGTGAAGTGGATTTAGGACCGGCTTAGTACAGCGCAGTCCAGGCAGAAGAGTTATGCTGATAAGAGGGCTCGTGATGTGGCATTCATGGTGGGTGAGAGGGTCATGTTCAGAGTTTCACCCATGAAGGGTGTGATGAGGTTCGGGAAGAAGGTCAAGTTGATCCCTCGGTGTATTGGTCCTTTTGTTTGAGATTCTTGAGAGAGTGGGTGGGGTGGCCTGCAGACTTACTTTGCCACCCAGCTTATCGGGAGTTCACCTAGTGTCCATGTTTCCATACCTCGGAAGTATTATGGTGATCCGTCACATGTGTTAGATTTTAGCTCAGTGCAATTGGACAAGAATTTAACCTATGTTGAAGAATTGGTGGCTATCTTGGACGGGCAAGTCCGAAAGTTGAGGTCGAAGACCATTGCATCGATGAAGGTTCAGTGAAGAGTTCAACCGGTCGAGGAGGTGACTTGGGAGACCAAAAATGATATGCGGAGCCGTTATCCCCATATTTTTGGCACTTCGGGTATATCTCTATACACGATCAAGAACCAACGTTTATTTAGGAGGGAGAGCATATAACAATCCGACCGGTTGTTTTGTGTATTTGAGCCCTGTTTCCCCATTTGAAGATTCCCCGATGTGCATTTGTGGTTTCATGACTTGCGGGGATGGTTGGTTTCATTCGGGGAGGTTTTGGAATGATTTGGATCAATTGGTTCTTAGTTTGGAAGCTTAAGTTGGATCAGAAATTACATAACTAGTTTAAACCAATACAACCATCTAAGAACCTCCCAAGGCTGGTGTCACTGAGTACATAAGCTACTAAGAGTACTAAATAAAAAGTCTAAAATAAAATATTATACTGTTTGATACAAGAAACAATAGTAAAGAGAATGAATGTGACTTCAGAGCCTGTGAACGAGTGTGCATCACTACCGCGAGTCTACCTGAAGTCCAAGCTATGTACGCCATGGAATACCGCTAGGACCCACGCCTGAATTTGCACAAGAAGTTTGGAAGTGTAGTATTAATACAACCGACCCAATGTACTCAGTAAGTATCAAGCCTAACTTTGACGAGATAGTGACGAGGCTATGATAAGACACTTACCATATATACCTATGCCTTTAATAAGCAATAAAACTAGTAAGAGAAATAACAATAATAATAACAGGATTAAAGGCGGATAATAGTAAAAGGATTCAATAGAAGAAGTAATAACCATATTTTTCAAATAAAACAACTAATACCTTTCTCAACAGCTCAAATCAACGAATAAAAAATGATATCCGGGAACAATAAAGCATAACCAACAACGGAGGACATTATCACAAGTCAAACAGAAAAATGCATAACATAAATTTTGGGGCGCCAACCTGATCCAAATACAAAACTGTTGCGATAGCTTCCCAATCCTCATGGATATATTGTTGCGGCGAGCAATCCGGTCCTATCATAATAATATTGCGGTTACAACCTGATCCATCATAATAATTCATATCTAAACATCCAACAAGAAACCAAGTATGAAAAAAATTCATAACATAACATAAAAGAGGACGAATACACATAATTCATTAAATAAAGAGGAGCACGAACAAGATGTCATAGGCAATCCAATATCCAAAAGCTAGTCTCACACATATATCCCAACGAGGTTTCTGGTAAGTCATTAACTGTAATGACCAGACAGGTTAGTTTGAGCTTTAGCATATCATTCAGTGGTTTGATACTTTGAGTAGCTTCATATGATGCGTTATGATTTGCGAGTATGGTTGCTTTTGATGTTCGAGAGGTTCCAGATTGATTTGGTAGAATGATTCTCAAATTGGAAGCTTTTCTCAAATTGGAAGCTTTAACTTGGAAGAGTTGACCAAGGTATGACTTTTGAGTAAACAACCTCGGAATTGAGATTTTAAGGTTCTTATAGGTTTGTATGGTGATTTTGGAATTGGGCGTATGTTCGAGTTATGTTTTGGGTGGCCCGAGGGAGAATCATTGCTTATTATCGGAAGTTGGCATTTTTGAAGGTTTTAGAATTTGCTAAGTTTGACTCGAAGTTGACTTTGGTGTTTTTGGGCTCCGGTTGGTGTTCCGGGACCTTTTATAGGTTCATGTAGTTATCAAAACTTGTATGTGAAGTTTGGTCGTAATCCGGATGTCTAAGTGTTATTTTGATGCAATCGATGAAGTTTGAAGGTTTGAAAGTTAAGAGAAGGATTTTGGTTTTCGAATCTTGATTATGATGTTAATTTTGGTGTTTTGAGCCTTTGGATAAGTTTCATAATGTATATGGACTTATTGGTGTGATTGGACGGGGTCTCAAGGGGCTCGAGTGTGATTCGGGTATTTTCGGACAATGTTTGTGTGCTTTTGCATTACTGGTTTTCCTGGTATCGTTGATTTATTCAAACTCTGAGCTAGTATCGCAATCACAGAGGGTAATTTGACGTTAGGGGTTTTCTACTATACGTGTTTGCGGTTGGGATCTTGCGTTCGTGAAAGGAAGTGGGCTGGTGCATCACATTCGCGTATGAGGGGCCACATTCGCAATGGTCTGGAGGCAGGCAAAGCTTGGCCTTAGCGTTGGTGGATAAGGCCTCACGTTCGCGTAGGCTTGGGCTGAGGGGTGGTCGCGTTCGCGTGAGAGGCTTCTCATTCTCGAAGTGTAACTGGAGCTGGATGGGGAGAATTTAGCCTTCGCGCTTCACAAAGGTGATGCAGCATTTGCGAAGGAGCTGGACTTCTTGGCTTTTGTGATCGCGGTTCTTCAGTCGTGATCGTGTAGTGATTTTTTTGGCTGGTTTCCTTTGGTCATCACGATTGCGAGAGACCTGTCGCGATCGCAAAAAACAGTACTTGGACAGACTTATAAGTGGAATTTCGGGACTTGGCTCATTTTATCTCATTTCTCTCATTTGGAGTCGATATTTGGGCAATTTTAGAGGGCCATTTCACCCACCAATTGAAGGTAAGTGTTTCTAACCCACTTTTGATTAAATTTCATGAATATGTATTAATTTAGGCTCGTATTTCATGGTGTGGAGGTATAAAATATGGGTTTATAGAGGAAAACCTAGAAATAGTATTTTTTAATTTTGACCACAAAATTGGACTTGGATTAGATAATAAATTATATATTTGAGTTATTGGTACTATGGGTAATATTAATCTTCAATAATTTTCGGAATCAGGGCACGTGAGCCAGGGCTGACTATTCATACGGGGTTGGAAATTATTTCTAACTGATAAATTATGGATTCTTGAGTAAGTTTTGATTGGTTTGCATGTTCTTTGGCTAGTTTTGGATTGTTCGACATTGGTTTGAGGTGCTAGTGAGATGTTAGAGATGGCATAGGATATCAGAGTGAGGTAAGTCTCTATCCCAACCTTGTAAGAGGGAACTTATCCCCGTAGATATTCTATTTACTATATGTTTTATGTTATGGGAGCTACGTACATACGAGGTGATGAGCATCCGTGCGTATTCTAGATTTTGACACGTACGAATAGACTTAGATTAATACTATGCTTTAATTGTACCACTTGAGTTAATCTTGCATGTTGAAATATTTTAATTCATGTTTTAGCCTGAGACTAGACTTGTGTAGATTATCGAGCTTTACTTTTTAGAGACTTGGTACGCTACTTGATTAGCCGCGGAAATCATACCTTCTCTTACGTATTTACTCCAATTTCGTACTTATTTGTTCGAAAGTTTCATGATTATTCAACTCGTAAGTATATTCGCGAGTTGGTCTATTGACCCGTCGAAAGTTACAATATTCTTATAGGATCGGGATGATTGCCTCAGCAATAATCTTATGAAAAAACTTAGTAATATTCTTATGGGATCGGGCTTATCGCCTCAACACTAATCTTATGGGATCAAGCCGTTCACCTTGGCAGGAATATGTAACAATACTCTTATGGGATCGGACGATTCTCCTCGACATGATTATGTAACACCACTCTATGGGATTGGGTCGTTCGTCTTGGCAGGATTATTGCAACATCACTCTTATGGGATCAGGCCGTTCGCCTTGAGAGGATTATTATAACACCATTCTTATGGGATCATGCCGTTTGCCTCGACAAGATATTGTAAGGATCGGGTCGTTTGCCTCGATAGGATATTGTAAAACCACTCTTATGGGATCAATCCGTTCACCTTGGCAGAATCGTATGTATTATGTTCAATAAGGAGTCAGTGCGTACATGAGCGTCTTGACTCGATTTTTGGCATTTACCCCTGACATGAGTCGCATATATCCCATTCGAGATAGTAATCGATATTTAATGAGTTTGTATTTATTTTTCTATTGAAGAACATGTTGTACATATTTATCTGTTTCTTTGCTACTTGCCTATCACGACCCAAACCGTAGGGCCGCGACGGGCACTCGGGCCTTACTTTACAAGCACGAACGTAATGTATCCTTAACCATACTATCATGCGTAAATGGTCCAGAAGATCCATCATGAGATAACCTGAATATGACATAAAGAATACTCGACAAAGGATAACCCCAAAATAATATACATGAGATATACGAGTCACAAGGCCGAACAAAACATCTATACACATGACATCTGTCTACAAGCCTCTAAGGAGTATATAGATATTATAAGGTCAGGACATGGCCCGTCCATACTTATAAACATATGTAAATAAGTATACTGACTCAAAAAGAAATTTCGGAGCAAGTGGAGTGCAACAACAACTTTCGCTAAGCTGGTACCCTACTGGAAGGACCGATAACCTGTCTATTGGGACCTATGGGCATGAAACACAGCATCCCCAGGAAAAGAAGGGATGCCAATACGAATAAAGTACCGAGTTTGTAAGGAATAAAACAACATAAGGAGAGATATCAATGTAATAGAGGGATATAAAACTCAACCTTGGCTTTGTATTTCCAATGTGGGCCATGATATGCATGAATATAGTATATACGCGCATATAGCGCCATCATCATATAATATATATATAAACATTAAAAACATAAGCCTTTGTGGGCATCATCATCATCATCATCATCATCATCATCATCATCATCATAATATCCACCTGATCAGGGGTGCGTCTATAGTGTTGTCGTGCCATATATGTGCATATATAACGCCACTAGAGCCACACATGTACGCTTTCAATATATATGTGTATATATATATATATATATATATATATATATATATATATATATATATATATATATGTGTGTGTGTGTGTGTGTGTGTGTGTGTGTGTGTGTGTGTGTGTGTGTGTGTGTGTGTGTATGCAAGATCCATATAGAGACATTATAAACTTATCAGAGTGATGTAAGGTCGTTACACCTCTGAACAACGTTGTGAGACTGGACTTGTTATTATTAAATGTCTCTATAGAACTTACAAATCATAAGAATAGACTTCCTGTAGACAATACTATTTGATCATGAATCAATATGTAGGTTTCTAGCTACTAAGAGTGGAGTCGTTATGGCGTAGCATTTCGTTTACATTTCGTTCATATAGATCATGCCATGAGAGGAAGAGTAAGCCTTAACATACCTCAATCCCCTTGTCTCCTCGATAATTTTCAAGCAGTCCATAATAGAATTCAATATTCATTATACAATAAAGTTTATGATTAATGCCAAGAAAGATCTTGGTTTGAATCTTCTAAATTAGTAACTTGTCTATATAAATTCAGCCAGTATCTCCCCTATAACTTTTACTTCTTATGGATTTTGCGAAAATTTTGATAGAGTCTTCTCTGTAAATAGGACTAACACATACCTGTCAAATAACCAAAAACATATCATATGCCACACAGGTCCATAAACAAAAAATAATATCTCTTGGGCCTCACATGGCCACCGGTGTCAATGAAAAGGCCATAAACTATAACTTATCTTGTGTCCATATAATTCTGCTCCTGAAAATGATGTATGATCCACGTCTAATCCGCACTCAATAGTGAGTGGAAATGTTCATTGAAAAAATAGTACCTAACAAGAGACGGGGTAGATTTTCACAAGGAGTTACAACAGGTGTTAGGAGTATACACTTGACGAAAACGAATGGAATAACTAAATTATTCTTCCAAACAACAGGTTTTGATTTCAAACTCTAATTTTACTTTAGCAATTTAAGCTAAGAAAAGAACTAGAAGTGAATTAGTGTCTTTGGTATTTTTCCAAATAATTAAAAAGCCTAGGGATGTGACCATAACCTAGGTATTCGCCTAATGGGTTAAATACGTTAATACTTATTTTGTTGATTGGGGTATATTATAGCTCTCAACTCTACGTTACCCACTCAATACCTCTCGGTCAAAGAGTGATTTTTTCTAATTTGGCTTTCTCAAGTCCAAATGGTTATCAAACAAAATAGTTGATATGAGCTCAAGTTGGGTCCTCACTATCTCTAGTTTGAACCCTTTAATTAGGCTAATCAAACCCTGAATTAGCCCAATTCTTTGTTTGCCAAGGTATCCTAGACTAGGTCCCTCTTTCTCAAGTAGAGATCAAGTCAAAAAGGCATAAATTAATGTTTGTAGCCATTAATTCTAAAATTTAAGCATAAACTAAGCTAAATAATCAATATTAAATCATAAGCAAGCATTAAATTAAGTACCCATAAGGTTTACACACTAAGGTTGGGTCACAACCCTAGTAAGAATCTAACTACTCATAGTGAGAATTGAAGAAAGTAAAGAAGAAATGCAAATTTAACTCATAATCCAAGATTAAAATGGTAAAATATGATGTTTAAGACCTAAAACAATCACAAAATTCCTAAAATGGCAAAATGTAACAGTTACAACTGCTCAAACTTCGAAACTTGACCTAAAAATGTGAAACTCGTCTATGTATAGTGGCCCAAATTTGCTGACGAAAATTCCTCTCGGGAGGTTCTGTGGTCGCACAATTTCATGTGTGGTCTGCAGATTTCTTCAGCTAGCGGGTCTTGAATTTTGCAGCCGCACAATTCTGGATTGTGGCCGCAAAGCATCTTCTGTGGCCGCACAATTCTTGTGCGGTCTGCACTTCATCAAGGCTTCAGGTCTTGGTCTTTTGCACACTCTATGAACTTTGAATCACTTGTCAGTGCAGACCTTGTTCTGCGGCCGTACAATTCATGTGCGGTCTGCACATTGACTAAAACTCTGCTGGGCTCTTGTACTTGATCTGCGGCCGCCGATGGAATTATGCGGTCCGCACTTTCTTCTGTGACCGCAGAAATCCTTTTGCGGCCACATAAATCCTTTTGCGGACCGTACTTCTTAAATACTGCGCCACTTCTTGCCTTGCGCTTTATAATACTCTTTTTTGAGTTAGATTTCATCATTAGAGATTAAACTTCCAATATTCCTGCGATTTTCACACTTTCATTAGTTTCGGGAACATAAATGAATACTTTTGGACTAAAACAAAAGCAAAAAGGTGATAATAAGTAGTCAAAATCCTCACTTATCACTATAACGCTTCAATTCTGAATATCATTTAATCATAGAGTGAATGTTAATCAAAATCACAAAACATGGGCTAAGAAAACACATGATCAAGCTACAATTGTTAAGAATCTTCTATATGAAACAAGTGAGGGTACTTAGAATTCATTGCTTCTTCCACTTCTCACGTCTTTCCTTCGAAGTTCTTATTCCTCCACTATATCTTTACATAAGTCACTTTATTCGTCCCCAACTTGCGAACCTGCCAATCTAGAATAGCAACTAGAACCTCTTCGTAAGATAGGTTTTCTATAATCTGAACATCATGTCCTTATGCAGCATAGATTCCTGATTCATTTACAGTTACCGGAATCTTCTCATAAGATTGACCTTCTATTACTTGTATATCATTTAATGTATTTCTTCAATATCGGAACATGATAACCAGGTGAACGGATCCTAATTCTGAGGAAATATTCAATTCAGTTTGGACGTGGCTTTATATATATATATATCTTGATTAGCTTGTTCCATTATGTTATTATGCTCTTCATGAGTGAAATTTTCAAGAGAGCTCATTATTAACTTGACATTTTTTATGTCTCGTCGTCACATGTTGGGGTTCGATTTATGACGCTTCTAAGCACAAACACTCTCGAATAAGGCTGGCTTTTCTATAACTTGATACATTAAATCAGGTTCGACAATTATGTCTCAACTATCTTATGGGGAATCTACATTTCCTTAAGCATCGTGCTTTATAAGTAGCTACTCCGTGCAGTTTAAAATGTATCCTTATGGTCCTCCCACATGTATAGATACTACTATAGTTATTGTTGTGTACTACTCAATAGTCGTTAATTGATTATCCCATCCTTCAGTAAAATTTGGTATATTAGCTTGTAACATGTCTTTGAGCATCTGAATTGTACGCTTCACTTACTAGAATTATCTTATGTACCCAAGTTTCTTTGAGAGGACTTTCAGAAGTTATCTGAAACTGAGCACCTCTTTTAAGCATAATCGAGGCAAAAATATTATGTACCCGATCTACCTTCTGCACCTTTTCGTTTTACATAACTTTTAGTAATTTGTCTAGTAAAAGTAAACTAATTTTTGTCAAACTAATCATAGTCGTCCATATGGAATAGAACTTTGTATATTTGTAATGAATCTTAATCACTTCTTATTTCTATATTGGGTTACTTTATTTTGTGTTAATCCATTGGGGTCCTGATGTTTTATATTGTCTGATTAGGAATTGGAATATTAAGCCACAAATCCTACAATGATTTTCTTCAAGTCATCCTACCAATGTAATCCTTTGACATCATGGTATATCTTCGACATTCCAAGATGAATAGAATAGCATGAATAATGAACCTCTATCCTAATACGCAATCGGCCATGATGTTTCAAGATCCCTCATTCAATAGACTCAAAATCTATAGTTTTCTCTTGCCGAATACCTCTTTTGACTTTACATAAAAAGGAAATCCTCCCTATCTACAAGAGACGACTCTGCCATATTCTAGGCCATTATACCTTTATTATCTGAGTCTTGCAAGCGTATTCTGAACCTGTTAATTGGGGAAGACCTATAGTCAACCCTTTTTCCTTTTGGGCTTGCTCATTTATCAAACCACCCTTGACTTACGACTGAATGCATCCATTACAATATTGATTCCACCCTTTTTATTCTAGTTCTAAGCTGACTTATATGAAACATGCATACCATTATAGTTCTCCATTCCTCCTTATTTTTCTCACTGTCCCTAGTTGTCAATGACTTTTTATTAGGCTTATATTCTGATATTCCTTATTTGCTAGTATGATCAAATTTCCACATATTCTGAATCCCTTATACATATAGTTTTGGACCTCATCTATTGATTTTCATCTTCTTGTTACCGTATGCATTTGACATATTTCTTTGTTGGTTTGGTTCCGATTTATAGAAGAAACTGACATTGTGAAACAACTTACCTTCATACTGCTTCTTTCTACTTCATCCTTTCGTTATTGTCTATCCTAAGTCTTATCCTTGATATCGACTTTATTGTTTCCACTTTAATGGTTTTTGTTCTTTAGGGTTTTCCTTAAAATATTGTACTAACTCCCTTGTTCTTGTTGTCATTTCGACTATCCGTCACGGTTGCAACATTTAGATATTACCATGGTCTATCTTTAAGTTCAAGAATCATCGTACTCGGGTTTTTTTAACTCCTTATGATTGTTCTTCCTTCTTCTTTCAATCTCAACAATTTCTTTGGGAGTCATATCTTCCAACTTTAACATAGTCTTAAGGTTAACATTCCCATGTATAAAGTGTTTGACTATGCTTGCCATCAATTTATAAACCAATATCATCTCTTTTCCATATCATTGTACCCCAATGTTACTTTAAAGTTGCTTATACTCCTTTCTGTCACTATCCTTCCATCTTTTCATTGTTAAACAAACGTGCTCTCGACTTAGTGCTTTACCACCTCGTCTCCCTCCTAAGGGAAATAGTTCAATGTATCACGCTTGAAGTCCTACTTATCTTTCTGCGTTTCGTAGGTCTGTATTCCTGGTAGCTTATAATTGACCTATGGGTAACCTTTCTTCCTTTGAGACAATTTATAAGGGTCCATATACGTAGTGAGTCATATGTTCTTGCTGGCATGCCTTCTTTCGACGGGATTAACTTTTGTTCACGTGGCTTGTCAAGAACATCTTTATAAAAAAATTTCAGGGTTCTTCTCCCACTAATCCTCTTCCTCCTTCTCATCACTCGTTCTATCAATGCAATGCTAGCTAGTATGAGAATCCTTTGAATCTCTAATCGGTACCTTAGTTATAGTTCATCCTACGTCATCCTCCGATATCATCACCGCACATATGTATTGTTAAATTGACCTTTCGATAATCCCCGTTAAAATTACTAATCCATTTTTAATAAAAATGTGGCCCATACTGCTTTGTAACCTCAGAGCTCACTTGCCTACGAATCTTATTGTACTTCCATACTTTACCTTACTTCCCTTAATAGTCTTCCCTATTCACTCATATTTCTCTACATGGTTTCATACAAACCTTTCACAACATTTCACTTCTCGTCTCCTTCGAAGTAATTTTAACAAGAGATCCTTGATTCTCGACTTCTCGTACTCTAAATGGCCTCATTCCTTAGTCGTCTAATAGTGATTTACTCATCTGATAACCCTATAAGCCCGATGGCATCTTTCGCTTGATGCGCTTATCATCTATGTTTACTATATTTTCATATACAATGATTTATCCATAAGGGTCGAAAACTATCCATTTGAGCTTCCCCGCATTGTCGAGTAACATTTTACTTGTCAGCATGATTATTCCAAAAGATAATTGGGTTGTGTATCTGTACTCAGAAAGTAATCTCCGGAGCCCGAAGCTCCATCTCCACCTCTATCTTGGTCTTTACGCTTAAGAGTTGGATACATTCTTATCCCATGGCTCTTGCTACCACACCAAAAGCAACCCCATATACCTACACGACATGGGCATGCATGCGCCCAACCGCAATGATGACACAGTGGCTGGGGCGACTCCACATTACCTGTACTAGCACGATCCTAAAATATTGATGTCTTCGAACATAGCCTCGGACTTACCTGAGAACTCTGATCACACGCAAGTCACTATGCAAACCTAGTCTGCTGTAACCTACCACCACCCTGCAGTCTTCCAAAATCAACAACTATCCTAGCCCTCTTGGTCTTTCACCTAACCTCATCGGACTCATCCCCTGAGAATATAGACGGCTCTCGCTCCTTGGACTCCCTAGGTCGTGAAATCCCTGACCCTTCAAGGGATCTATCACTATCAGGGGCCATCAGGAGACATCAATCCTAAGAGGCTACCAACTGTGTCAATACCTTGACTGCTTTTCTCACATTCCGATCAGACAAAGCGTGGTGGAACTCGTAGAGCTAATGATGCTGGAGTTTCCATGAGCAACTATAGTACTAGTGGAACTGGGGCTATCCGAGGGAGTGACTCACCCTGGTCCTCAGACCAATCTGTCTCAATAGAGTGCGTACGTTTCATACCCCATCCCGATCCTTCCTTAACATCCCGACTAGATGCAGCTCTTTTGGGAAATGATATCTTGGTACAACCTACGTCAATGCATACGTTAGACTCGATTCCCTACAACTAAGCTCTATTGCACGATCTATAACATGAAAGGAAGGTAACCATCCTAAATGTACTGCAACCTCCTGTTTATAAGTGTGGCGCACAACACACCCATAAACAAGAATCTACGAGACACGACTTGTAGACATCTCTAGGACAAACTTGCTCTGATACTAAGTTTGTCACGACCCAAACTGGAGGGCCGCAACGGGCACCCGAGCCTTACTTACCGAGCACTAACATAATGTATCCTTAACCATACTATCATGCGTAAATGGGAAGAAGGGACGTCATGAGATAACCTGAAAATAACATAAAGAATACTAGACAAAAGACAACCCCAAAATGATAGACATGAGATATACCGTCCTACAAGGCCGAACAAAACATTTATACACATGGAATCTGTCTACAAGCCTCTAAGAAGTACATAAACAACATAGGTCGGGACATGGACCTGCCCCATACCCATAAACATATGTATATAAGTATACTAACTCAAAAGGCAACTCCAGAGCTAGTACCCTACTGGAATGACCGAAAACCTATCTATCGGGACCTATGGGCATAAAACACAGCATCCCCAGGCAAAGAGGGATGTCATTACGAAAAAAGTACTGAGTAAGTAAGGGCTAAAACAACATAAAGAGAGATATCAATGTAGTAGAGGAATAAAAAACTAAACCTTGGCTCGGTATTGCCATTGTGAACCATCATATGCATGGATACAGTATATACGCGCATATAGTCCATCATATATATATATATATATATATATATATATATATATACGCGCATATAACGCCATCACGCCTCTTGGGCATCATCATCATCATAATATACACCTGATCAGGGGTGTGTCTATAGCACTGTATCCCATATATATACGTATATAACGCCATCAGAGCCACACACAGACTCATTATATATATCATGTGCAAGAGCCATAAAGAGACATCATGAACTTATCAGAGTGACGTAAGGTCGTTACACCTCCTAACAACGTTATGAGACAGACATTGTTATTGTTACATGACTCTATAGAACCTACAAATCATAAGAATAGACTTTTGGAGACAATACTATTTGATTATGAATCAATATGGAGATTTCTATACTAAGTGTGTAGTTGTTATGGCGTAGCGTTTTGTTTATGTTTTTTTCATATCGATCAAGCCATGAGAGGAAGAGTAAGTCGTAACATACCTCAATCTCCTTGTCTCCACAATACTTTTAAAGCATTCCACAATACAACTCAATCCACATTGTACAACAAGGTCTATGATTAATGCCAAGAAGGAACTTAGTTTGAATCTTCTAAGTTAGTAACTTTTCTATTTAAATTCGGGCAGCATCTCCCATGTAAATTTGACTTCCTCCAACTCCACCCATCAAAAACAACAACCAGAGCAATACAATAAGAATAACAGGGTACAATATATATCACTAACAAGTTATCAACATCTCACAACGAGTGACAAGCTCGAATTGCCGGTTAACAAAGTATAGTTTTAAACCCTTTTCTTTCTTCATAAATATGCCCATAGCAGTAATAACAACCTACATGAGCTACTGCACCAATTTTCAAGCAATAACACACCTTCAAAATAGTCCCATATTCAATGACCAATATAACTACGATTTTCGGGCTTTGACTTGCGGATATTTAACCAAACATGCTAACCATCACATATACTAATCCAAACACGTAAAGTAAAGAGAGATTATTACCTCAAACAACCCAAAACTACCCTTGAATTCCACAAGAACTTACAAGATGTCAACAAGAAGAGAGAGGAAGAGCAGTTGTATTCTACCAACTTTCTGAAGCTAGAACCACGTTATAAACCCGCAAAACCTGATCTAATTGATAGGACAACCATAGGAGAGGCTTTGGGAGTATTTTGGTTCTGTAAATAGTGAATAATACGAATGAGAATGAGCTGCATGCGTTTGATATATATATCTACATATTTCCACCACATTAAGTGGGTCCCATGGGGCTGCCTGTGCATAGTTCAAAAAATACGAATATTTCTCTACTCTGATATTGTATCGACAAATGGTTTAAAGCGTTGAAAACAGGAATCATAGGTATTTAATTTGGTGGGTAGAACACTCCGTAACTCCAAGGATAGTGGTAGAAAATCTCAGCGACATTAGACCCAAAGTTCAGCAAAATTATGAACGTAACTTGCGATAACTTCCGCCGACTTTTGTATTACAACACTCTTGACTTCAAACCTTAACATATGAGTATTATATGATTAAAGTACATTAAAACACAACCTTCTGAGCATATTAAGCATTCCTAGTTTAACCCCAAAAGTATGTGTTATAATATCTTTGGTTCGTTTATCCTCCAACCTTCACGATATTTCCTTAAAACTTATTTTATCCCATCATTATCTTTGTAAGTGTCCTTCAACTCTCTGTCTTATATTGATTCATTTAAGACGAATTCTAAAATGAAAGTACAGGGTGTAACATTACCATGCCTCATACCTGTATATTTTCTAATGTATATTTGATTATTGGACCACTAGTAAGTGTCGATGTCGATCTCTCACAACTACATCTTCGATATTAGACTAGATACTTACTGGGTACATGTTGATTTTCGTACTATTACTGTACTTCTACATAAATTGTGCAGGGATCGAGATAGGTCTATCAGGTGGTCATGGTAGATAGGAGGAGCAGTCATTGTGGGTCATTGGGTTATGTGATTATGGCTTAAATCTAAGTGGGTGAGCCTACTATCAACACTTTTGGTCACATGGTCATGTATTTTTGTAGTTTCTGGATTTCGTTATGTAGGTGGAATAGTTATGACTTCAGGAGGAGGACATCAGGATGATTCGAGCAAGGAATTTGGTGGATACGTGTTACCTTTTACCTTATTGATATATGATGGTTGTGGAATGACTTAATGTTAGTCCTTTGTAGATGTAGAGTTCAAGGGAAAAGTTTTGAGAATTTATGTGCTAACAGAGCACTAGCCATTCAGTAAGTTTGGCTATGTATTCGGGACTAGATAAGAGTGGGTGATCCTCGAGAATGGTTGTAGTGGGTTCAAGATCTGAGATGTGGTATATGGGAATTCTGGATTCGTGTGTGACTAAGGATTGAGATTTGCATCGGATTGTGAAAGAGACCTGTAGTATTTTTATATCATTATCTGCTCTACGATGCAGCATTTGAGAGATGGAAGAAACAACTTCAATTCCATAGAAGATCTCTTTAGAGCATGCATTTCTGTTTGAGGTGCTATTTAGTGCATGAGATAGAATAAAGTGGCTTATGGGTCTTAGGATGACATAGTTTCATGTTGGGATCACTTAGGATGATGTTTGATTGAGGGACATAGTGTATTTGGAAAGAGAAGTGTTATCTTAAAGGCAAGTTAAGAGGAGTCTGAAGAAGTTGGGTCAGTTTAGCAGTGTCTCAGATCAACGTGGTAATGGATATTTCGGTTTCTTTAGTATGATAAGGCTTTACAGGTATTTTGTGATAATAGTTTGGGGTTCAACAGTCTGATTGCCTTGGTTGATTTAGAGCAATTTAGTTATGATGGTTTAGTTATGTGAAAATGGTTTTCGAAGGGTTCACGATGGTTTTGACCATGACTTGAGGTTAATGTCTTCTACGGGTATGGCAAGTTTGTTACATCCTGTGATTTTCTCTTGAATTCAGTTAGTGGAGGATTTCTGGTCAATGGAGTATTTATCCCACTTGTGATTTATAGTTGATAATGGCACTCTCATATTTGCATATGGTAGCGTGATAGATTCGGTGAGCCACGTGAGATTTGGGATTGAATGAGCAAGGTTGCGGTTCAAATTCGGAAGGAAGAACATGAGTTCTAGACAACGCGAGAGATTGCAGATGCTTAAAATAATGCTAGCACTATCTTGTATCGCCTGAGAAGGGTGAGCGTTGTACAAGATGCATTGTATTTTGATTTGCTGATTGCACCATAGTGTTTTATTTTTTATAGCGCGTTATGTTTTCTATCACCCCCAGGATTATGTTTATGCACTTTCCATGCTTGTTGTTGATACACATGTATTCAATGAATATGGGGTTTATGGCTTGATGGGAATTCCCACGAGGATGTTATGGGATCGGGTTGCACGTTGTAATGGTGTTATGCTGAGTACGATTCCTTGTACTTATTTTGTGTGTTTTGCTTCTCCTTTGTGGGATGGCTTCATAGCAATTTGTTATCTTATATACCTATTACACGTACTGGATAGTCCTCGTATTCCCTTTCCATTATTGGTCATGTTTGAGTTGTTTTGCGCACAGATCGCATCGTATGAGATTCTAGATGGTATTTGATTTGACATGTTGGTCGAGAAACTTGTACTGGGTGAGACGAGGTTATTGGACCTAGAATAATGCAACCGGTTGATAAGGTATGTTTGGAATTTGGCTAGCATTAGATAGCTTAGGATTTGGTAATGGTTCATGTTAGGCGAGAGATCCCCATGTCTTGTGGTTTTTAGTGGTGGTTATGAGTTCTACACTTTTATTTCATCAATAACAATGTTGCAAAGTGTTGCCACAGGGTTCTATGCAATATAAGGTATGTTATCAGTACTGGGTTCGGTTATGAGTAGTTATTGCGGGTAGAAGATATGGTTATAGGCATAAGAGTTATGGGGTACATCATGTGGTTACATATTGGGACTATGTTTATGACTTGATGCAACTTGTGGGGATTGATACAGTGTATGTATATAATAACTGAATCTTATAGGGAATTTCGGATGTTGGCATTTGGTTATAAGGCTTATGGTCTAAGATCGAGGGAATGATCTCCAGTCGAAACTATTTTAATGGGCTTATATGGATCGATATGGTATGAGTGCATGTATGAAGAGCTTATACAATTATTTGACACCTTTGGAATGACTATTGACATGTTCGAAGACGAACTTATATTTAAGTGGGGGAGAATGTAATGACCTGACGATTGTTTTGAGTTTTAGCATTCTGTTCAGTGATTTGAGACCTTGATTAGATTCATATGATGCGCTATTATTTGCACGTATGATTAGTATCGATGTTCGAGAGGTTCGAGATTGATTTAGAAGAGTGATTCTCAAATTGGAAGAGTTTACCAAGGTTTGATTTTTGAGTAAATGACCTCGAAATCAGGATTTGAATGTTCCTCTAAGTTCATATAGTGATTTCAGACTTGAGCATATGTTCCGGTTGAGTTTTGGGTGGCCCGAGAGTGAATTAGCGCTTATTATAAGATGTTGACATTTTGAAGGTTTAGAACTTGCTAAGTTTGACTTGAAGTCGAATTCGGTGTTATAAGACTCTGGTTGGTGTTTTGAGACCTTGAATAGGTTCATGTAGTTTATCGAAACTTGTGTGTGAAGTTTGGTCGTAATCCGAAATGTTTAGGTATTATTCGAACGCGTTCGGCGATGTTTGAAGGTTTGAAAGTTAAGAGTAGGATTTAGATCTTTGATTCTTGATTTTGATGTTACTTTTGGTAGTTCAAGACTTTGGATAAATCTGGATAACGTATTTGGACTTGTTAGTGTGATTGGATGGAATCCTGAGAGGCTCGAGTGGGATTTAGGGTGGTTTAGGCCCACTTTCGTGAGCTTTGGCATTGCTGATGTTAGTGATTCATCGCGATTGTGGAGCTAATCTCGCGATCATGGAGGGTAATTTGATTCTAGGTTTTTTTGTTATACGCGTTCGCGGTTGGGATCTCCCATTCGCGAAAGGAAGTTGGCTGGTGCATCATGTTCGCGTATAGGGGACCGCATTCGTGATGGTCTAGAGGCAGGCGAAACTTGGCCTTCGCAGTTGCGAATATGGCCTGGAGTTTGCGTAGGCTTAGGTTGATTGGTGGTCGCATTCGCGTGAGAGGCTTCGTGTTCAGAAAGTGTAACTGGAGCTGGTTGGGGAGAATTAGCCTTCGCGTTCGCAAAGGTGACGCAATGTTGGCGAATGAGCCAGACTGCTTAGCTATCACGATCGTGGATCTTCTCTCGCGATCATGTAGTTGTTATTTTTGGCTGGTATCCTTTGGTCATCGTGATCGCGGGAGACCTGTCAGGATCACGAAGAATAGTACCTGAGTAGACTTATAAGTGAAATTTCGGGATTTGGCTCATTTTATCTCATTTGGAGCCAATTTTGGGGCGATTTTGGAGGGCCATTTCACCCACTCATGAATATATATAAATTTAGGCTTGTAAATTCATGGTGTGGAGGCAGAAGATATGTGTTTATGGAAGAAGACCTAGAAATAGCATTTTTGATTTTCAACCACGAAATTGGACTTAGATTAGAGAACACATTATACATTTGAGTTTTTGGTACTATGGGTAACAATAATCTTCGAAAGGTTTCGCAATACGGGCGCGTGAGACTGGGGTTGACTTTTTCGTGCGGGATTGAAAATTGTTTCTAATTGATAAATTATGGGTTCTTGAGTAAGTTTTGATTGATTTGCATCCTCTTTGGCTAGTTTCGGATTGTTCGGCATTGGTTTGAGGTTCCAAAGCGATGTTGGAGACGACATCGGATTTCAGAGCGAGGTAAGTCTCTTGCCTAACCTTGGAAGAGGGTATTTATCCCAGTAGGTATTCTATTTTCTATATGCTATGTGTTATGGGAGCTACATACGTTTGAGGTGATGAGCGTCCGTGCGTATTCTAGAATTTGACACGTCCAGGTAGACTTAGATTTATACCATGCTTTAATTGTACTAATTGAGTTAATCTTGCATGTTTAAATACTTTAATTTATTTTTTATCCTGAGATTAGACTTGCGTAGATTATCGAGATTTACTATTCTAGAGACCTGGCGTGCTACTTAATTAGCCACAGATATTATACCTTCTCTTATAGATGTACTCTTGTGTCGTACTTATTTGTTCAAAAGTTTTATGTATTGAACTCATAAGTATATTCGCGAGTTGGGGGAGTGACCCGTCGAAAGTTTCAATATTCTTATGGGATCGGCCTGATTGCCTCATCAATACTCTTATGAAATACCTTAGTAATATTCTTGTGGGATCTTGTTGATTGCCTCAACACTACTCTTATGGGAACATGTCGTTCGCCTCGACAGGAATATGCAATACTACTCTTATGGTATTGGGCCTTTAGCCTCGACAGGATTATGTAATACCACTCTTATGGGATCGGGCCTTTTGCCTCGACAGGATTATTGTAACACCATTCTTTTTTGGATCAGGCCATTCTCCGCGACATGAAATTTTAAAATTACTCATACAGGATCGAGCTGTTTGTCTCGGCAGAATCATGCATATTATCTTCGATAAGGAGTTAGTGCATACATGAGCGTCTTAACTCATATTTGGCATTTGCCGCTGATATTGGTCGCATATATTCCATTCGAGACAGTAATCGGTATTTGACGAGTTCGTATTTATCCTTTTACGGAAGAACATGTTGTACATATTTATCTATTTCGTTGCTACTTGCCTTGCCTCATACCTATCCTTTTCTTATATTTATTTGATTATTGGACCACTAGTAAGTGTCGATAATGACACCTCACCACTACTTCTTCGAGGTTATACTAGATACTTACTGGGTACGTGTTGATTTACGTACTCATACTATACTTCTGCATAATTTGTGCAGGTACTGAGTCGGGTCTATCGGGTGGTCATACAAGCACGTAGGCGCAACTGCTGATGAGAGTTTGTAGTGATCCCCTTTCTCTGTTACGATCTGTAGCACACAGAGTTCCCTTCCTATTTATTTATTGTATTCTATCTACTTTCTAATCCATATAGTTGTTGTAGTAGTATTGTATATCCCAGTAGATACTCATGCACTTGTAACACTAGATTTTGGAGATTTTAGACCAATGGTCATGGTTGTATTTCTGTTATGACATTCGGTTATATATTTTGATCATGTTCAGACCTTGAAGATGGTGTCAGTATTCTTACTATGGAAATGGAATGATTCTGCTTGTTTATTTCATCACTTGTTTTAAACCGTGCTATGAACTATCTATCATCGTGTTTATTATTGTTGGCTTCCCTGACGACAGCTCTAGGCGCCATTGCAATCTTTGGTGATAATTGGATCGTGACATTAATACGTGAACAATCAAGTAGTCACACAATCCAACATAGTATAGGAGAATAAGGCATTAAACAAGTAAATACATAGAGCAAGTAAAGTCATGTAACAAGTAAAGGCATATAACAAGTAAATGCATGAAATAAGTAAAGGCATGAAATAAACTAGTATGAAATAAACTAGTTCTTCCCGCATGACTTAACCTATGACAATGCATATACACTTGTCACCTTGCATATACACTGCCCTTAATACATAGAACACGTGAAAATAGATCCAATTACATTCTTATTCCTTAAGTCAAAGTTAACCACGATACTTTCCTTTTTCGGAAGAAATAAACAATCCAAAACCTCCTTCCCTTTAGAACAAGCCTCCAAATGACTCAAATCTAGTCAAATAATGCTCAAACAAGTCAAAACAAGCTTAAGAAACCCTCCTAATACTATAAAGATTCGAGCTTTAACATACTTGGAAAAGTCAACAAAAAGTCAACTCGTGCTTACTTGGTTGAAATCCTAAATCAAGACAAAATGTCGCGATCCCAAATCCCACCAAAGTTGTGACGATGCCTAACACTGCTTTCTAGGAAAGCTAACATTCAATAGATGGAAATAAACATCAATATCAATAAGTAATAATCTCAAAAGTGGAATAGGATAAATAACTGTAGCAATATAGTGATATAACTAAAATACCATCTTAGAAGCTGGTGTCAACGAGTACATGAGCTTTATAAAATAGATAAGTACAATGATCGGAATAATGATACAACATTGCCTAAAGTACATAAACAATAATGACATAAGCAAGGAAAAGGACTCCAAGGCCTGCGGACCAAAACAACAGTGCACCATTAAAATCTCCAACAAGTACCAGTACAACTCCCTAGCAATCAGCTCTATCAGCAACACATGTATTTGCACATAAAGTGCAGTGTGTAGTATGATTACAATCGATCCCATGTACTCATTAAGTAGCTAGCCTAACCTAGGAATGAAGATAATGACGAGATTGGCAAAGTCCGCTACTCACTTTCAACTGCCAAGAATAACAATAACAACAACAACAACAACAACAACAACAACAACATAATAATAATAATAATAATAATAATAATAATAATAATAATAATAATAATAATAATAATAATAATAATAATAATAAGTATAGTAAAGCAACTCAAGAATAACAATTCAACTTATTCACTTTAATAGGAAATATGCATGCTTTCCAATCAACTCAGTTAAGTCATTAATCTCATGATATAGAATATCAATTAGCATGAGGAAGATATGTCTCTGTGATAGCATGACAAGTATCAGTACCAAAATCAATGATTTCACTGATAGATCATCAAATAAGCACAGTCTCAGCATTATACGGGTGACTGGTATAAATCCCCTCACTCAGCACATACCATATGCATGTACTCACAGGGCTCAAAGTAACATGGGTTATCACCTGACTCCGGATGGAGGGATCCTAGCCCAAGCGCTGATCGGATCAAAAGTCAGCAATCATAACTCAACCCAATGGCCTAGTAAATGCGTCACCATAATATCAATACCACTCAAATAAGGGGGCCTGGCATACGCCCCACCTCAATATCAATATTATCATGGCTTTATGGCCCCAGTCAGCCATTAATCCGCTCAAATCACAATATACCAATATCTTATAGTATTAAAAATCAAAATACCGCACCAATTATAGTAACATTCCACAAATCCACTCAAACCCGCAGTACTCAAGGAAATCAACAATATGTGAGATAATAAGTAAGAAGTACATAGAAAGGTGAAGTAATACGTGAATATAATATCATGACTGAAAAGTATGACTAAAATCAAGGCAAACAACTCAACATAGCAAAACAACCATAACATGTCTCAACCGGATAAGCACATAGCCTAGACATGGTTTCTAACATGAATAATAGCTCAAGTAGTCATACAAGCAGAGAAAATACGGTAACACGAAGGCATGATAGCAAAACAAGTCACAATAATAGCCAAAGGTCTACCCCGATCATGAATAATCACAGTGTATACATATACGCTCATCACCACATAACGTAACGTCAGCCAACACATAGCATGTATCATAGTCTACGCAGAAAATACAGTCAAGCCAAGCCTAAGATATTTACCTCAAAGCACGAGAATGAATACTCCAAAAAGCCCTTTCCTCTCGAATTGGTCTCAAAACAGTCAAATCTAGCGAAAAATAACTCAATAACATCGAACACGACTATATAAATCAATTCCAAGTAATAAATCTCCAATCATTATCAAATAGCAAAAAGTCAACCAAAAAGTCAATATAGGCCTGCACCCCAAAACCCGACAAAAGTCACAAATCCCGATTACACATTCCAACACGAGTTTAATATACAAGCTTCATCCAAATCCAACTTCAAATCGGGGTTCTATCATGACCTAAAATCCCAATCTGTCATGATAGCACCTAAGCAAGCCGGACATAGAAATGAAGAACAAAAATAGCATAAGTCTGAAACCTCAATATAACAAAATAGTGCTAATGCATGATAAATCCCCCAGAACTGGTAAGTGCAAAGTTATGAGCTTTAATACGGAAATACAAGTCTGAAATGACCAACTAAAATACTGCCTGAAATAAAGATAACAGTACATAAGAAAAGAGACGCCAAGATTGCGGACGAGAATGTAGCTCTATCTTGTCTCTCCATACTCAGCTCAACAAGAAACTCTTTAATACTCAGCTCAACAAGCAACTCTGCTACTGATAATTGGTCCCAACACCTGGATCTGCACAATTAAGTATAGAGTGTAGTATGAGTACAACCGACTCAATCCACTCAATAAGTATCGTAACTAACCTCGGCAAGGTAAAAGAAGCGAGAGATGATATGTAAATGAATCAGGTAATTCATAAAGAACAATAATGTAATCAATTCATAAAGCACAGAGAGAACCCTATGTGTGTGTGTGTGTGTGTTGCTATTACTCAAGTTCTCTATTCATTCAATGATACATCATATAAAGATGATATGTAAATGAATCAGGTAATTCATAAAGAACAATAATGTAATCAATTCATAAAGCACAGAGAGAACCCTATGTGTGTGTGTGTGTGTGTGTGTGTGTGTGTGTGTGTGTTGCTATTACTTAAGTTCTCTATTCAGTCAATGATACATCATATAAAGATGATATGCAAATGAATCAGGTAATTAATCATGAAAATTGCAAGTAAAGATGAAATGCAAATCCAAAAACAAACACTGGCCAGATTTTCCTCAACCTTTCCATATCCGCCCCAAACCACTGATCGGTTTTCTCAAATCCGCAAGTACACCATCAAGAGAGAAATATGTGAGGGTGACCCTAGGGGGATATATCCATATCCACATGCAAGCATGGCCAATTCAACATGCTACCATCCCGGTGTGGTCACAAACTCAATATCATAATCCGCCCGACTTGGTCAGAGGCATAACAACACAATTCGGCCGCATTGGCCTTCCTCGGATGATATAATATGTTGATATCATTGTGTTTCGGAAACTCTTCCTATCTCCACTACCACAGATTAAGGTCCTTCTGCTTGAACATGTGTTGGAGACTCCGATGGTCAGTATAAACATCACAATGAACACCATCAGATAGTGCCTCCAAATCTTCAATGCGTGAACAATAGCAGCCAACTCTAAGTCATGCACAAGGTAATTCTTCTCATGAAACTTCAATTTCCGAGACACGTAGTCAATCATGCTACCATCCTGCATCAACACCGCGCCAAGACCATTACGCGATGCATCACAATACACGGTGTAAGATCCTAAACATGTAGGCAACACCAATACTGGGGTTGTAGTCAACGTAGTCTTGAGATTTTGGAAGCTCTCCTCACACTCCTCAGACCATCTAAACGGGTCACCTTTATGGGTCAATCTAGTTAAAGGTGCAGCAATGGACGATAAACCCTCCACAAAACGACGATAATAACTTGCTAAAACAAGAAAACTCCGAATCTCAATAGTTGAAGATGCTCTGGGCCAACTCTGAATTGCCTCAATCTTCTATGGATCTACCTTGATCCCCTCAGTAGACACCACGTAGCCCAATAATGCTACCGAATTGATCCAAAACTCACACTTGGAGAATTTAGCATATAGCTTCTTCTCTCAAGGTCTGGAGTACAATCCTCAGATGTTGCTCATGATCCTCCTGGCTGCGTGAGTACACCAATATATCATTAACGAATACTATGATGAAAGAATCAAGATACGACCGGAACACACTGTTCATCATGTGCAAAAAGGCTGCTGAGGCATTGGTCAGCCCAAAAGGCATTACAAGAAACTCAGTGCCCATAGAGGGTCCTGAAAGCTGTCTTCAAAATATCTAAATCCCAAATCTTAGATTGATGATACTCCGACCTCAAATCAATCTTCGTAACCACTCTAGAGCCCTGAAGCTGATCAAATATGCCATCAATGCGCGGTAGTGGGTACTTGTTCTTGATTGTAACTTTGTTCAACTGCCGATAGTCAACACATCCTCATACTACCATCCTTCTTCTTCACAAATAGAACCGGCGTACCCCAAGGCAATACACTGGGCCTGATGAAGCCCTTATCAAACAACTCCTGAAGGTGTTCCTTTAAATCCTTCAGTTTCGCTGGTGCCATGCGATACAGTGGAATAGAAATAGACTGAGTTCCCGGTACCAAATCAATACCAAAATCAATGTCCCTGTCGGGTGGCATGCCCGACAGCTCTGCAGGAAACACATATTGGAAGTCTCTCACTATTGGAACTAACTCAACGGTAGGAGCATCAACACTAACATCCCTCATAAAGACTAAATATGCCAAACATCCCTTCCCAACCATTTGTTGAGCCTTCAGATATTAAATCACTCTATTGGGAACATAATCCAGGGAGCCTCTCCATTCAACCCTAGTCAACCTCGGCATCGCCAACATCACAGTCCCAATGTGATAATCCAGAATAACATGACATAGTGATAACCAATCCATGCCTAATATCACGTCAAAATCAACCATGCTAAGTACTAAAAGATCAATTCTCATCTATAATCCCCCAATAATCACCACACACGACCGTTACACACAGTCCACATTAATAGAATCACCCAACAATGTAGATCTAGGAACAAACATAACTAAAGAATCACATGGCATATCAAAATAACGAGCAAAGTATGATGGCACATATGAATAAGTGGAACCAGGATCAAATAATACCGAAACATCCTTGTGGCACACTGAAACAATACATGTGATCATAGCATCAGAAGAAACTGCATCTGGCCTGACTGAAATTACGTAGCAATGGGCCTAACAACCACCTGATTGACCTCCCTCTCTAGGGCGGCCTCGAGCTGACTGAACCCCATCTCGAGCTGGCTAAGCGGGTGTTGTAGCCGCTGGTGCTAAAATCATAGGCTGGAAACTCTGTTGTGGGACCTTACTCAACAGTCTGGGGCAATCACTCTTGAGGTGACTCAAGTCTCCGCACTCAGAGCAAACCCTCCCGAAAGGCTGCTGGCCCTGATAGCTTGAAGAACTGCCTGTGGAGACCTGGGTAGATAGAGCACGGTAAGAACTCTGTGCCGGTAATGCACTAAATGATGACTGAGCTAGGTGTGCACTATAGGAAATGTGGCTTACTGAAGAACCACGAGGAACATGGTAAGCTACCTGAGCAGGTCTAGAAGGACGACCTCTGTTGTAATAGGACTGACCTCCAGATGATGCATTGCTGAAATCACCTGAACTACGAGGTCTCCTGGCCTCCGGCTCCTCACACTCCTACCTGCGAACCAACTCTAAGAATCTACCAATCTTAAACACTTAGACAAACCTAGCATTCGTCGCAACCTCTCGAGCCATACTGGATCGTAAACCATAATTAAGGCCATCAATGAACCTCCTAATATTCTCCCTCTCAGTGGTAACCAACCATACTGCATGTCGCGCCAAATCTGCGAACCTTATCTCATACTGAGTCACTGTCATACCCTCCTGGCATAGCTGCTCAAACTGCTTACAGCTCCTCTCTGTGGGTCTGTGGAACAAACTTCACTAAGAAGAGAACTGAGAACGTATGCCATGTAAGTGGCGCAGGGTTGGCTGGCCTGCTCAACTCATAAGTCTAGCACCATCTGTAAGCTGCCCCTATCAGCTGAAAAGTAGTAAATGCAATTCTACTGGTATCCAAAATACCCGCCATGAGAAGAATCCGCTGACACTGGTCTACAAAAGCCTGAGCATCCCCTCACTCCACTCCACTAAACTCTAGAGGCTTAAGCCTCCCAAACCGCTCTAACCTCTTCTGCTCCTCATAACCCATAAGGGGACCAACCTCGGCTCGAGCGGTAGCAACCGACTGAACTAGCAATACACCTGGTGTCTCGTGACCTTAAGCTAGCTTCTCTGGAATACGAGAGGTAGGAGTCTAGGCACCTCCCCCCACATGTGAAGTGGTTGGTGCAGCTCAAACTGAAACTGCCTGAGCTAGGCTCGTGCACACGGTCAAAATCTAGGCTAAGGCCTCCTGAAAGGCCAGAAAAAATGATGGGCACTGCTGGTGCCTGAGATGGTCCCACCGGCTCAACCAAATCTGGTACCTACTCCTCAGATTGAGCAACTAGTGACTCCACAAACGTCATTCTAGTTATAGTATGAGCCATACCTCGACCCCTAACGCGGCCCGGCCTATCGCAGCCCTAACTGATGGTACTGGTGGCCACCCGCCTGATCCGTCCGTACGTGTTCTCACCATATGTGAGAGAATAAAATAGTCAAGCTTCAAACTTTGGAAATAACTAATCGACACGACATGAAGGCAAGAAAGTGAAGTTTTCCTAACAGTTCGGTAGCCTCTCGAAGATAAGTATGGACGTCTCTATACTGATCTGCAAGACTCTACTAAGCTTGCTCATGACTTGTAATACCTATGAACCTAGGACTCTAATACTAACTTGTCACGACCCAAAATCCTAACCCGTTATGATGGCGTCTAACTCACTTGCTAGGCAAGCCGAACATAGCAATGAAAAACCAAAATAGTAGAATTTAAAGAAATAACATAAGTCTGAAATCTCAATATAATGAAATAGCGGTAATACATGATAAATCCCCCAGAACCGGTAAATACAGAGTCATGAGCTCTAATATAAAAATCCAAGTCTGAAATGACCAACTACAATACTGTTTGAAATAAAGACAATAATACATAAGAAAAGAGACGCCAAGACCGCGGGCAAGAATGCAGATCTACCTCGTCTCTCGATACTCAGCTCAACAAGCAACTCCACTACTGATAACTGGTCCCAACACCTAGATTTGCACAGTTATGTATAGAGTGTAGTATGAGTACAACCGACCCAATGTACTCAATAAGTATCGTAACTAACCTCAGCGAGGTAAAAGAAGCGAGAATTATAAACGATACTTTCTATAGCCTGTACAGTTTCATCAATTTAACAAGTACATAACAATAATGTAATCAAGTCATAATGCACAAAAAGAACCCTCTGTGTGTGTGTGCGCAATTACTCAAGTTCTCTTTTCAGTCAGTGATACAACATATAAAGATGATATGCCAATGGATCAGGTTTAACCATGGAAATTTTAAGTAAAGATAAAATGCAAATCCAAAACAAACACTGGCCTGATTTTCCTTAACCTTTCAATATCCGTACCAAACCACTGATCAGTTTCCTCAAATTCGCGCGTACACCATCAAGAAAGAAACATGAGAGGGTGACCCTAGGGGGATGGATCCATATCCACACGGAAGCACGGCCAATTCACCGTGCTACCAGCCCGGCGTGGTCACAGGCTCAATATCATAATCCGCCCGGTGTGGTCACATGGAAAACAACACAATCAGCCCGACGTGGGCACATGCATAACATCACAATCCACTCGGCGTGGTCACATGCATAACAACACAATCTGCTTGGCATTGGTCACAAACATAACAACACAATTCACATGGTTTGTCACAGGCATAACAACACAATCCGCCCGGTGTGTTCAAAGGCACCCAGCCCAAATCATATCACACATAATCAAATATACAAGAATACATGTATATGATGGATGAATATCCAATTTCTTGCTCCTAGACTGGTATAATGACATGCTAAAGTGTAGGCATGTGCACAGTGTGCTATCATAAGTGAAATCAATAATTTCATCACAGAAATAGCAATTATCAATTTCATTCAGGGATTTAGCCTCTATGTAACCTCAAACATGGCTCAAATAGTTCACAACAAGGTTACAAATATGAGAAACATTATAGATTAAAGCTTAACTGTCAATTCTAGGTATATCATAGCTTAAGCGTATATCCCAAACATGGATAAATACCCGGTGCTCGCACATGTGCTCAAACCCCACACATATGCGCACCAATAACACATAGCAATCACAAATAATTCAAGCAGTTAGTGCCTCAACTAAGTTTAGATAGATACTTACCTCAAGCAATCCAAATTACTCCTCTAACAAACCCTTATCGCGTGTATCAACCTCCGAACGACCCGAATCTAGTCAAATAAACTTAATATAATCAATAAAAGTCATAGGAATCGAATCCAAATGATAAAGCTAAGTTATTTAATCGAAATTGAAAAGTCAACCCAAAATGTCAACCTCAGGCCCGCACCCTAGAACACGGCAAAATTCATAAATTTCGAACACCCATTTAATTGTGAGTCCAACCATACAAATTTTATCCAATTCCATCCACAAATCGACCCTCAAACCACAAAATCTCACTCTCAATACCATGGTCTAAAATCTCCAAATTTCACTTCAAATTCACATAATCTAGGTGTAATAATCAATGGATAATCAATATCTATCATCAAAATTGAATAAACTACACTTACCTCTTCAAATATAGGGAAAAAACACTCCAAATATCGACCTAGACCAAACTCCAAAATCCCAAAAAAAAGAAGAAAAGACCAAACCCTCGATTTATAATCTTGTCCAGCAATTCCGCTTCTACAGTCCAAGAGGTCGTACTTGCGACACTGCACCTGCGGAAAAATCATCGCAGGTGCGGAAATTCATTAACTCCCAATCTACGCGCACTTGCGATCATCAATCCGCACAATTGGAATCGCTTCTGCGGTCGAATTTTTGCTCTTGTGCATCCGCATCGCGGATCTCGTCCGGTCTAAGACTCAAACCTGTCTAGTTAAACTCCACTTATGTGGAACATTCCTCGCAGAAATGCATCCGCTTCTGCGAAATTCCATGCGCATTTGCCATCTCACCCCAGCTTAGCCAACCCCTGCACCTATGCTACCAAGGCTGCACCTTCTGCTCCGCATCTGTGGCCATACCCACCGCAAATGTTAAAACACCAGAAGCGATAATCCCTTCAGCAATGCTTTAAGTCCAAAGAAGATCCGTTGACCATCCGAAACACACCCAAAGCCCCGAGGACCCCATCCAAACATTCCAACAAGTTCTAAAACATAATACAAACTCTCTCGGAGCCTTAAATCACATTAAATAACACCAAAATTACGAATCACACATCAAATCAAGCCTAATGAAACTAACGAAGTTCCAACTTCTAAAACCAATGCGAATCATATCAAACCAACTCTGAATAAGCTCAAATTTTACACACCACTCCAAAATGACACAACGGTCCTATTCCAATGTCCGAAACCAAAATCCGAACCCGATATCAACAAAGTTAACTCTCGGTCAAACCTCCCAACCTTCCAAACCTTCAACTTTCTAACTTTCGCCAAAAATCATCAAATCAACCTACAGGCCTCCAAATCAACATCTGGACATACGCCTAAGTCCAAAATAACCATGCAAAGCTGCTAGAACCATCAAAACTTCATTATGGAGTCGTCTACACAAAAGTAAAATGCTGGTCAACTCTATCAACTTAAGCCTTCAACCTTGGGACTAAGTGTCCCATTTCGCTTCAAATCATTCCCGAAACCAAACCAACCACCTCGGCAAGTCATATAACCACTAATAAGCATAGAAGAGATAATAACTAAGGGAACGGGGCAATGATATGCAAAACGACTGACCGGTTCGTTACAGGTTCAAATCCAAAATAATCACTCTCCAATCAAAAGTCAAAGTCAATTTTAGAATAATGAATAACAATCAAACCCAAGTTAAGAAGATTTAGTTAATCCAAGTAGGTGAAAATTACCTCAAACATCGCTCCAATCCGAGCCCCCAATCTCAAAATATGAAAAATCAAGACAAACCCTCTATAAAAATATAATTTGCCCAGTGATGTCGCATATGAAGCCTATTTTCGCTTCTGCAAAGCCGCATCCGCGACCCAATCCTCCCTTTTACAAGCTTCACTTGCCTCGACCTCTTGAACTTGCGGAGCATCACTCCTCTTCTACGATACAGTTAGTGCGACAACGAGCCCGCCTCTGCACAACTTCCCCAAGCTTACTTGCTCAGCTTCTGCGCCATCACTCCGCATCTCCGATCTCGCAAATGAGCAATCATCTCCGCGTCTGCGAACATCTTCTGCCCCAGCCATCCCCTGCACCTGTGCTCACCAGTCTGTACCTGTGAAATCGCACCGGCACACCAAACCTCACAACTCCAAAAATATTATACCGGAACTGCCAACTAGCTCCAAAATGATTCGGAGTCTTTTCGAAACACACCCAAGCCGCTCGAAACACCGTCAAATCATACTAACCAGTCCAAAAACATGACACGGAGCTACTCAATGTCTTAAATCACACAAAATAACATCAAAACCACAAACTGTACCTTAATTCATGCTTAATGATCTAATCAAACTTCCAACTTCCAAACTCAAGCCGAATCACGTCTAACCAACTCGGAACGACCTCAAATTTTGCACACAAGTCCAAAATAACATAACGAACCTATTCCAACTTATGAAACAACAATTCGACCTCGATAGCCTCAAACCCAACTTCAGGTCAAACTTATAAACCTTCCAAATCTTTGAATTTCCAACTTTCGCCAAATAGAGCCAAATCAACCTAGGAACCTCCAAATCCAAATCTGAATGTACACCTAAGTCCAAAATCACCATACGAATCAATTAAAACCATCAAACATCATTTTGAGGTCGTTTACACAAAATTCAAACATCGATAAACTCTTATAACTTCTCCTTCTAACCATGGAACTAAGTGTTCCAATTCACTCCAAAACATCCCAGAAACAAAACCAACCAATACCCACATGTAACAAAACAACAAAGAAGTATACGGGAAGCATCAAATAGGGGAACACAACTAAAATACACAAAATGACTGCCCAGGTCATTACACCAAATGCGCATTACCCTTTCATCCATGGGTCTAAATATATAATTAGTTTTGAGATCCGACCTCTGATCGAGGTGTAAATCTCTAAAATACACAATCTTAAGTTACTACCCAAAAGCGATGTCACAGATGCAAAAACATACCGCAGAAGCGACATCACAGAAGTAACTAAACAGTCCGCAGAAGCAGACATTGTTATAAATGTCGTTGAAGCGATAACGCTCAGCAGAAGCAACATTCCCATATGCATCCATAACATAGCATATGCAACCTTCCCCTTAGCTGAGCTCCTCATAGATGCGGGCTAGCATTAGAAAATGCAGTTTTGCACCTGTGCTCAATGCTCCGCAGAAGCGGAAGTTCCTGAGCTCATTGAGTCTTGTAGATGTGATCCAAACTTCCATAGAAGCAAGCTCGCACATGTGCACCTGACAATCACCGGTGCGATAACTGCAACACTAGCAAAATCAACAGCAATCAAAAGCACTAAAACTTTTCCAAAATCAATCTAAAACCCACCCTAGCCCCTCGGGCCCCACTCCAAACATCTATATAAGTATAATAACCTTGCAAGAACTTGCTCACCAGCTCAAAACATCAAATTACCATCTACAATCAAGAATCAAGCATCAAAATTCAAAAATTTCAATGTTTATGAACTAAAGTTTCAACTTTCAAATATGAGATGAAACGGCCTCGGGTTACTCCTGACCCTAACCAAATGCACGTACTAGTCCAAAACCATCATATGAACCGGAATCGTCAAAACACTAATCCAAGTTCGTTTACCAAGAATGTTGACCATGGTCAACCCCAACAATATCAAAGCTCATAAATCAAGATTTCTTTATCAAAACACATCAAAACCTTTTGGAAATTGAAACGAACTATGCACAGAAGTCATAAAATATCAATGAAGCTATTCAAGGTCTCAAATCACAAAATAGAAAGATAAAACTCAAAATGACCTATCGGGTCGTTACACGCTCCCCTCTTATAGAAATGTTCGTCCTCGAAAGGACCTAGAAATGTACCTGAAGTGATAAAGTGATGCAAATATCTACTCCTCACATCAGACTCAGGCGCCCAAGTAGCCTCCTTAATCGGTTGACTTATCCAAAGCGCTCTCGCGGAAGGAATTTTCTTAGATCCTAAATTTCAAACTTTTCGATCTACAATAGCTACCCACTCTTCATCATAACTCATATACTCATCAAGTTGCAATGTGCTAAAGTCTAGAACATGCGACTAATATTGATGATATTTCTAAAGCATGGAAACATGAAATACCATATGTACCCCTATTAGATTGGGAGGCAATGCAAGCCTATAAGAAACCTCTCCAACTCTCTCTAAGATCTCAAATGGGCCAATAAACCTCAGCCTCAACTTGTTCTTATTCCCAAATTGCACCATGCCCTTCATAGGCAAAACTTTCAAAAGTACCTTTTTGCCTCCATAAGAGCCACATCACGGATCTTCTTGTCTGCATAACTCTTCTGCCTACTCGGTGCTGTCCAAAGATGATCCTGCATCAACCTCACCTTCTCTAAGGCATCACTAACTAAATCCATACTCAACATCCTAGCCTCACTAGGATCAAATCAATCGAAGGGAGAACTGTACCTCCTACTATATAATGCCTCATATGGTGCAATATGAATGTTGGACTGATAACTATTATTGTAGGAAAACTCCACCAAAGGTAGAAACTGGTCCCAATGGCCTCCAAACTCAATAACATAATGATCCAACCTCTCTGACGGGTACTAAGTTGTCACCAGAATGAAATGCGCGGACTTGGTCAACCTATCCACAGTAAGCCAAATAGCATCATACTTCCCCAAAGTCAGTGACAATCCTACCACAAAGTCCATAGTAATACGCTCCCACTTTCACTCCTTTTATAACCAACCTCTGAGTCAAACCACTTGGTTTCTGATGTTCATACTTCACCTACTGGTAATTCAAACACCGTGAATATGACTAATAATGTCCTTCTTTATCTTTAGCCACCGGTAATGCTGCTTCAAGTTAAGATACATCTTTGTGACTCCCGGATGAATAGAATAGTGTAAACTATGAGCCTCTTGGAGAATCAGCTCCCTTAAACTATCAATGTAACATTAGGACACAAATCTGACCATGAAGCCACATAACATCACCATCTCCAATCATAACTTTCTTTGCACCACCTTTCTACACTGTGTCCTTTAATACCAACAAGTTAGGATCATCAAACTGGCGAGGCTTGATTACGCTCTTATAAAGACGACTGTGTCACCACACAAGAAAAAACTCTACTAGGCTAAAAATTATCCAATCTCATAAATATGTTGTCCAAAGCTTGAACATTTATAGCCTATAGCCTCTCCCCGTCTAGGAATAAATGCCAAACTACTCATACTCTGCGCCTTTCTACTCAAGGCATCGTCTACCACATTAGCCTTTCCTAGAAGATACAAGATAGTGACATCACAGTCTTTCAAAAACTCCAACCACCTTCGCTGACTCAAATTCAAATTCTTCTACTTGAACAAATGCTGGAGACACTGATGATTAGTGTAGACCTCACATGACATGATGTACAAGTAGTGCCTCCAAATCTTGAGCGCAAGAAAAATAAGTGCCAACTCCAAATCATGAACATGATAGTTCTTCTCATGAGTCTTCAACTGATGAGGTGCGTAGGCAATTACCCTATCATCTTGCATCAAAATCGTGCCAAGCCCAAAACGATAAGCATCATAATTCATGGTATAATGCCCAGAATATTTGGGCAACACCAACACTGGAGTTGTAGTCAAGGAAACCTTAAACTTTTGATGGCTCTCCTCACACTCATTAGACCATCTAAATGGATCACCCTTCTGAGTCAGCATCGTAAATTGTGCTACAATAGATGAAATTCCCTTGATAAAGGGGATAGTAACCTGCCAAACCCAAGAAACACCAGATCTCTACAGCTGAAATAGGTGTAGGACAATTTTGAACTACTCCTTGAAGCTAGTAAATAAAATCATCAATATGAGGCAATGGATACTTGTTCTTGATATTAACCTTGTTCAGCTGCCGGTAGTAAATGCACATCCTCATCGGACCATCCTTCTTCTCATCAAACAACATCGACAAACCCAAAGTAGAAATACTCGGTCTAATGAATCCCTTATCAAGCAAATCCTGCAACTACTCATTCATTTCCTTCAAATTACCTGGAGCCATACGACATGGTGGGATAGAAATGGGTTGAGTGCCTAGAACCAAGTCAATGCAGAAATCAATATACCTATCCGTGTGATTCCCAGTAAATCAACCAGAAACACCTCCGCAAACTCCCTAACAACGGGTACTAAATCCATAGAGGGAACCTCCATACTAAAATGTCGAATGTAAGCCAAATATGTTAAACATCCATTCCCAACCATTCATTGGGCCTTCAAAATGAAAACAACTTACTCGTGGAATAGCTAAGTGTCTCTCTCCACTCTAATTTAGGACACCCCGGCATGGTTAAAGTGATGATGTAAAATCTAAGATAGCATGAAATGGGGACAACCAATACATACTAACAATAACCTTAAAATCCACCATGTCCAATAGAAGGAGATCAACTATGGTATCAAAACCATTAATAGTAACAACAAAATATTAGTACACCTGATCAACTACTATAGATTCCCTAACAGGTTTAGACATAGAAATAGGAATATCAAGAGAATCTAAAGAGGCATACTCAAGTGCGACGTAAAATATGAAGAGACATATGAATAAGGAGAACCTGTATCAAACAACACCGAAGTATCTCTATGATAGACTGAGATCATACCTGTGATGACTACATTAGACGACTCCACCTCAGGCCGATAAAGAAATGCAAAACAATGGACCCAACCTCCTTCGATATGTCATCCTCCTCTAGGATGATCTTAAACTAGTTGGCCTCGACCTCTAGCTGGATGGCCCCCACCTCTAGCTGGCTGAACCCCCACCTCTAACTGGCTAGGCAGGTGGTGCAATAATTGGTACTGAAACAATGCCCTGACTACCCTATTGTGCCCCACCCCTTAATCTCAAGCATTGACTTCTGTAATTCCCCATATATTAACACTCGAAATAACCATTTACACAGCGTAGCTGCTAGGTCTGATATTGACCATGACGACCCGAATTACTACCATGGAAACTCTATATTGGAGGAGCACTAATGGGAGTTAGAGGCACACTGAATGATGGTTGCTCAGAACGAGGACCATAAGAACCATGGTCGCCTGGAGTACCGTTAGAAACCTAAAGTACTGACTGGACCATCCTAATAGACCTCTACCAAAAGGACCCCTGCTTCCAGACAAGGCACTTTGAAACCACCAAATAATGAGGTCTTTTATCAGGAGCTTCCTCTCTCCCTTAGCCACAAATGTGCTCAATCCTCCTATCAATCTCCATTACCTGAATGAATGAAGTCTCAGTCTTACCCTTTCTAGCCATCTGAAGTCTGATACCATATGTAAGCTGTTACACCCCATGTTTTCAAACGTAAGAGTACGTAGTAAGCCAATTGATGTAAGCTCAAAAATGAGATCATCTTTGAAATTACATAAAGTAAGTTAATAATGTTACCTTGGAGGTTAAAAATATTTAAGTTCATGGATAATAAGTACCAAGAGGGTTGGAAGGCTTAGAAGCTAAACAAATTGAAGAAAATAAGTTTCGTCGAAAGTTGACAGGTTGGGAATGTTATATCATGTACTTTTGCGGTGAGACTAGGGTGCTTAACATGATAAAGAGGTTATGTTATGAGTTATTTTAGTTGTATGATAGTCGTGTATTATGTTTTGAAGTCAAGCAAGTCGTGGAACAAAATTTGGCTAAGGTCATCACAAGTTACATTCATAAACATGATGAAAATTAGGTCAAATGTAGCAGAGCTTTTCTCTCAATATATTAAGAATTACAATGTGATCCACCTGTCAAATACAAGGTCTACGCGTCTAGATTCCAACACATTAACCATTCATCAATACAGTATTGTAATATAGATATATTTTCATTTTTGCGAGACTGCATAGGCAGCCCCTATGGGACCCACTTAGGCGGTGGATAATTCTCCAACATTTAACGATCGGGGTAAGGCTCATTTGGGTTCATTTTTTGGCCCAACCAGACCCTATACACTCCCAAAACACTCTTAAATCAGTATCCATGATTCTACAGTAAAAACCAAATATAAAAACATGAATCCAGAGCCAGAAATCCCGTGGCGCTTGCTAGATCGTAGTTCTTCATCTTGTGGTTGTTTTGGAATATTCTTCAAATTGAAGTAACCTCATATTTTGTGTTGTTCTTGTTTATTAAGGTAAGAATCAGTCCCTCCTTCATATATATTAAATTTTTAAGGTTAAACACAAGTGATTACACACCAACTTGAATACCAAAAGTTGATTCAAGAAGAGAATGCAACTCCTATAGTGTTGTGGTGTGATTGAGGGTTGTTGTGAGCTACACCAGCTAGGGATTTCAAGTTGTATATACTTAATAAGGTATGTAAATCATGTTATTGATTGTGATTAAGGTTAGTCATGTGTTGGTTGAGTTGCTTGACTGACAATCTACAAGATGGTAATTGACATGGCATAAAGGAATCATTATCTTTTTTTGTGGGCTGTGTTGAGGCTATATATATATAGTTTGTTCTGAATGGAAATTGTTATAAATAGTTTGATTATGTTATGCCTGATGTTGTTAAGCTTATATATATGCTAATTAAGTTGATTGAATAAGATAACATGAAAAACAAGAGGTTGACGATAAAGGTTAAGGTGCTAGGCGTGTGGACTATTTTTTGAAGATTATTCTTATGATGTTTTGGGCTGAAAATGATATGGTAAGTATACGTATGATGTTATAGATGTTGTAGGAAGATTCATGGAAAATAAATTGGATTCAAACCATATATGGTTAATCGTAAATCGAGTGTGCCGCTCAAAATGGTTGTTGAACTAATCGGAGAGCTTATTGTGAATTATATTGTTGTTGTTTGGTATGTGTGGTGACTTTTAGTAACTTATGGGATGTAGTAAAAATAGGAGAGGTGCTTTCAATTTTCTTGTAGAATATCATTTTCTTATATGATTAAGAGCTAAAATTAACTAAGACTCTAGATCTAATTGACTAATGACAATTGAACAAAACTAAGCAAAGAAGATATCAATAGGAGAAAATAGGGGTTGATTGGATAGGTGCAAGATAATTGTCTAGGATTTACTAAAAGGTTTAGAATATGATTCTATGAGTCGAGCATGCATTATATATATGTATCTATTTTACTCTACTGAGATGCGCTATAGTCAGCCAGGTACGACACCTATTGTGAAACCACTTACCAGTTGGGTTTTACCGATCTCCACGTGGTCGGGTACAATTCTTCCGAGCCTTATGATGGCCGGGTACGTTTTACCGAGCCTATTAAAACCTGGTACGATATGATGATCATGATACCCATAGAGGCGTATGTTTTAAAAGTATATATATATATATATATATATATATATATGTATCATGCATTTATGCCAGTCGCCCTTAGAGGCACTCAGATGTTACAGGCTGTATCTTCTCTATCTATCTTTACATTACGGTTATTATTTATGTTTCTTGCCTTACATACTCAGTACCTTTATTCATACTGATGTCCCTTTTGCCTGGGGATGCTGCATTTCATGCCCGCAGGTCCTGATAAACAGGTTGACAGTTCTCCTAGTAGGCTATCAGCTCAGCGGAAGGTGTTGGTGCACTCTACATGCTCTGGAGTTGCCTATTTGGTCAATATGCTTTGGGAATGTATTGATTGGTATGGAAGGGTGACGAGCTCAAAACACATACCTAAATATGCTCGCTAGTCAAAGATAGTACAGAAATTTTTTGAATCCATAGGGATTGGAGTTAAACAGTATTTTCGTAACTTGTAGCTAGATTAATATCCAAGATGATCAACAATTGAGATTATATGATTAAGAGCTAAAATTAACTAAGACTCTAGATCTAATTGACTAATGACAATTGAACAAAACTAAGCAAAGAAGATATCAATAGGAGAAAATAGGGGTTGATTGGATAGGTGCAAGATAATTGTCTAGGATTTAACTCTCGTTAATTCACTTCTAATGTTCAAGTGAGTCTCTCAAATTCACTCAATTATTAGTTCAAATGTTTAGTAGAAACTTCTCTCTCGATTAAGTCTCAACCTCACAATATGAACCAATTTATGCTCGGTAAAGATATGCACAAATTCGTAGTGGACTGGTCTTTAGGAGAACCTCTTTCGATTATCCTCCTAACTAGGTCTAAACAATAATTCAACTAGCCTATTTTAATTACTAAGAAGAATCAATGAATTCAACCAACAAGATGATGCAAAAATATCACAAGTTATGCCTCTCTCGATTATATGAACATGTGAATATATATGCAATATTTAAATCACCCAAAATAGTTCAATACATAAACACTAGAGTTAATATCCACGAACAATCATCAAAATACCAAATCCATTAATTCCTAAAGAGAATTACTCCATAGATATGGAGTGATTCATCACAAATATAAAGAAAAGCATTAAACGATCCAAACTCTTGTCTTGAGGGAGGATTAAATGATGAACTCCTTGTGCTTTGGATTCTCCACCTTCTCTCTAGCCTCCTTAGGCCTTAGATGTGTCAAAAGTCCTCAAAATACCGTAATTCCATGTATTTATACCAAGTAGGGTCGGGCCCAAACTAAATCACCCTTTTACTAGCGAAATAGGAAAACTCGCAAACTTATTGCTTTTCATGTGTCACACTGTGTGTAGCATTAGTGCTTTTTCCTGACAGACCCCAAAAATTCAGTCTTTGAAGTTTGACAATTTCTGACAGATTTTTACACTGATGCGTCGCACTATGCGCTGCACTGTGCTTTGCACCAGTGCATTTTTTTAGCAGATTATTCTTCCTTGAATTTTGACGCCCAGAAGTGATCCTCGACCCCCGAACGCTATTCCAGCTTATTCCTTTGGTCTTTTACTCAGACTTCAAAGCTCCAATTATTAGTTCCATAACATCTACATAGCTCAGAATCACTCCTACAAGGCATAAAACACACAATTAGTGCAAAACACTAGCAATTAACACCCAAACTCAATTAAAGTGCAGTAAATTAGAATGTAATAAGCGACTAAAACACAAGATTATAGCCTACCATCATAGGGCCCTCTCCCTACCTTTTTGACGTTTATGTACTCATAGAGTCTTGTAGACATATGTTATGTATATGGATGATTGTACGGCATTGTCGGTCTATGTTTTGAGTGTACAAATGATCATTTCGGCCTTATTGGCATGTATGTCACATGTATAAGTTTGTATATCATGTTGGGTTGTCCTATGTCGAGTATTCCCTTATGTTTTATTCTGCTTATATCATGAAGACCTTTCTGGCTCATTTACCCATGATAGTATTATAAGAAAGATATATTACATTTGTACTATATTGAGTAAGGCATCTAGTGCCCGTCGTGGCCCTTCGGTTTGGGTCATGGCATAAGCCCCTCGATGAACCTCTGTACCTTCTCCCTCCCAATGGGGATCAGGATAGCTACATGAAGAGACACCTCAACAAAGCTCGTTTCATATTGAGTGACTGCCATACCACCATGCTGATGATGCTCAAACCAACTGAGCGGATCATCTCTCTGAATGATCGGGATACACTTCAATATGGATCAGGATAGCTGCATGAAGAGACAACTCAACAAACCTCGTCTCATATTGAGTGACTGCCATACCAACCTGTTGATGACGCTCAAACAGACTAAGCAGATCATCTCTCTGAGTGATCGGGATAAACTTCTCCAAGAAAAGCTATGCAAACTGAGCCCAAGAAAGATGAGGTGACCCTTCTGGTCTGCCTATCCACAAGTTTGTCACTACCTCTTGGCCAAACCCTGCATCTAGAAGGTAGTAAAATCAACTCCATTTGAGTCGACTAGTCCCAAATTACGCAAAATCTCTAAGCATTGATCCAAGAACTCCTGGCCATCCTCTGAAGGCAACCCGTTGAAATGAAAAGTGAATACCTTCTAAAACTTGTCCATCCTCTTGATCTCATCAGCTGACATCGCGTGCCTAACCTCAGGTTGCACTACAATGATAGGATGAACCACACCAATTGGTAACACTCTTGGGGTCTAATATCACCGTGCCATCAATTCTAGGGTGCGAGTAGTAGGGGTTGATCTCCTCCCCCAACCTGAGAAGTGGTTGGTGCCATAGGAAGCATACCTGCCTAAACCATGCTCTCCATAAGACCAACCATATGGACCAAAGAATCCTAAAGCATTGGGGTAGAAATAAACCCCTCCAAAACTTGAATTGGCCCTATCAGCTCATCTTGAACTAGAATCTCGCCATCTGGAGCTATTTGGGGCTAAACATACACTACTCTAGCACGAGTGTGAGTAACTGTAGGTGTTGTTGAACGTGATCTAGGCTGGGCTCTAGCTCTGCCTTTTCCCTGGCCTCTACCCCTAGAAGTGGTTGCAACGTGGGGCTCCGGCTCCTGCCTTGTTGCGGCTGAAGCACGTGTCCTCACCGTCTGTTAGAATAGAAAGTAAATATTCAAACTTTAGGACAAAAAAAAGTCGCACGATAGAGAAATAAAGAAAGTGAAGTTTCTTAAACGCTTTATATCATCTCAAAGATAAGAACAGACGTCTTCGTACCGATCCTCCAGACTCTACCAAGCTTGCTCGTGACTCGTGAGACCTATCCTAGGGCTCTGATACCAACTTCTCATGACCCTAAATCCCAACCAAGGGGTCGTGATGTCTTCTAACACTGATTGCTAGGCAAGCCAACACTTAATATCAATAAGAGATACAAAACTAATATGTAACTGCCTAATATAATAAATAAGAGTAAGGCTCAGAAATTACATAACTAATTTAAACCAATACAACTGTCTAATAACCTCCTAGGACTGGTGTCACTAAGTACATGAGCTACTAAGGGTACTAAATACAAATTCTAAAATTAAATATAATACTATATGATACAAGAAACAATAGTAAAGAGAGTAAATATGAATCCAGTATCAGTGAACGAGTGTGTAGCAATACCTCGAGCCTTAGTGAATTCCAAGCTATGCACCCCTATGAATACTGCTAGGACCCACGCCTAAATCTGCACAAGAAGTGCAGAAGTGTAGTATGAGTACAACCGACCTAATGTACTCTGTAAGTATGGAGCCTAACCTCGGTGAGATAGTGATGAGGCTATGACAATACACGTATAATATATACCTATACAATTAACAAGCAAGAGAAATAAGAATAATAATAACATAATTAAAGGTGGATTATAGTAAATGGATTCAATAAAAGAAGTAATAACCACATTTTCCGACAAAAGAACCAAGACCTTTCTCAACGGCTCAAATCAATGAGGTTAAAATAATATTCAGGAAACAACATAGACAAATCCACAAAGGAGGATATTATCACAAGTCAAGCACCAAAATTCATATATGTTGGTGTGTTAACCTGATCCAAACACAAAACTGTTGCGGCGGCAACTCGATCCTCATGGTCATATTATTGCGGCAAGCAACCTCGTCCTATCATAATAATGTTGCAGCGGCAACCCGATCCCATCATAACACTTCATATGGAAATCCCCAATTAGTATCCAAGTATGGCAAATACATAACATAACATAAAAGAGGATGAGCACATATAATTCATTAAAAAAAGATGAACACGAACAAGATGTGATAGGCAATCCAATATCCAAAAGCTAGTCTCACACTTATATTGTCACTACCCAAAATCCAACTAGCCGTGCTGGTACCTAACCCAACCCGCTAGGTAAGCCAACTATCCATAAACACAATCCAAATGAAATTAACATGAAATAAGTGATGAAATAGTTGAATTATTATACAATAACCCAAGGACTGATAGTACAAGTAAAACCACTTTGATGCTCACAATTATTTATTTTAAAGTGTTCTACTCGGTTAACAATCAAGCCTATAAAGAAGATATGCAAGTAAAGCAGGTAAACAATCAAGGAAATTTCAAGTAAGGGTGAAATGCAATAACCAAATAACAGTCCATTGCGGTGCGTAACCCGATCCAATAACCATAAGCCAATAAGTCTTGTTGTGGCGTGCAACCCGATCCAATAGCAGTAACCACCTCTCCCAAGGCTCACATCAATCAGAAAACCGTCGGTTTCTTACAATCCGCGTGTACACCATCAAGAGAGAAACATGATATGGAAACCCTAGGGGGATGGATCCATATCCACGCACAAGCACGACAAATTCTACGTGCCATTGTCCCGGCATGGTCACAGTCTCAATATCATAAACCATCCCGGCGAGGTCACAGGATCAATATCAACCGCATGGACAACTCATGTGCTGCACAAAAAACTCACATGCCATAATATTAGTATATGGATCCGTACGGAAAACTCACGTGTTGCACGGATAACTCACGTGCCGATACTCATAATCTGCCCCACGTGGTCACAAGCTCAACATCACAATCCACCCGGCATGGTCACAGGCATAACAACACAATCCGCCCGCCATGGTCACAGGCATAACAACACAATCCGCCCCTCGTGGTCATAGGCATCCAGTCCAATCATATCACACAGGAGAAAATAAATAAGAATACATGTATATGGTGAATGAATAACATATCTCATGCTCCTTGACTGGTATAAATGACATGCTAAAGTGTAAGCATGTGCAAAATATGCTATCATAGGGCAAATTGGCAATTTTATCATAGAAATAGAAATTACTGAATTTATTTAGGGAATTAGCCTCTTCGTAGTCTCAAACACGGCTCCATAGTTCACAACAATGATACAAATACGAGAAACGTTATAACTTAAAGCGTAACAGTCAATTCTAGGCATATCATAGCCTAAGCACTACCCGAGCATGGATAAATACACGGGTGTTAGCACATGGGTTCAAACCCCACACATATGCGCACCCATAGCACGTAGCTATCAGAAATAACTCAGGCAACTAGTGCCTCAACCAAGTTTAGATAGGATACTTACCTCAAACAAGCCAAGACAAATCGAGCAAGCCAAACAACACTATACAAATGCCATCACGCGCGTATCAGCCTTCGAATGGCTCGAAGCTACCAAAAATCAACTCGGAAATATCAAATAATACCATAGGAGACAAACCCAATCGATAAAGTTTGAATCTTTAATAAAAAATTCAAAGTCCACCAAAACGTCAAATTTGGGCCTGTACCTCGGAACCCGACAAAACTTACAATTTACGACATCCCATTCAATTACGAGTCCAACCATACTAATTTCACTCAAATCCGACTCCGAGTCGATGTTCAAAACTCAAATATTCACTTTAGGAAAGTTTAGACACAAACCCCCAATTTCTCTTTCAAAAGCACCAATTAAATGCCAAAATCATAGATAGAATCAAGAAATATAATCAAAACCGAGTAGAAAATATTTACCCCAATCTATGTGGTGAAAATTCTCTCCACAATCGCCCAAATCCGAGCTCCCCAACTCAAAATGTGATAAAATAACTCAGAGGTCCGAAATAGAGTACTTATATGCACTGCCCAATGGTACTCTACGCAATCGCGGTAAAAGCCTCGCGAACGTGATGCACAAAGCTGACAAAACTACATGAACGCATGAGCAAGATCTCGAATGCGAAGAGGAAACCATCGACTGCCTAGCTCCACCCAATCACTACGCGAACGCGTAGAAGCAGATGCAAATGCGAAAAAGACCATTCCTAACTCTACGCGAACGTATTCATCATGTCACACACGCGAATAAGAAATAAATACCCAGATCTAAGAATCACTTAATCGTAGCCTCATCTTCGTGATCGCGAAGAACAACTGAAACACCAGCAATCAACAATACAAAGACCATCCAAAATGATCCGAAGCACGTCAAAAACTCACCTGAGCCCCTCGGGACCCCGTCTAAACATGCCAACAAGTCCCAAAACATAACACGGACCTACTCGAGGCCTCAAATCACACATAACTACACCAAAACCATGAATCGCATCTCAAATCAAACTTAATGAACTTTTGAACTTTCAACTTCCAAAACTCATGCCGAACCATATCAAATCTACTAGGAATACACAAAAATCCAATTCGAGGCCAAATACACAAAAGTCAAACTTAGTCAACTCTTCCATCTTAAAGCTTCCTAGTTGAGAATCATTCTTCCAAATCAATCCTGAATCACCTAAAAACCAAAACCGACGATTCACACAAGTCATAATACATCATATGAAGCTACTCAAGACTTCAAACAGTTGGATGGAATGCAAATGCTCAAAATGACCGGTCGGGTCGTTGCATTCTCCCCCACTTAAACATACGTTCATCCTCGAATGTGCCAAGAGTCATTCCAAAGCAATAAAATCGATGTGTATACTCATCATGGACAAACCCGGGGGTGATCCCACGTCACCCCAATCCATATAAGCCTTACAACACAACATAACTGAATATCCTTACTTCAACCTTAGTCTGTAAACCTTAGAACCCAATTTCCAACATCCGAAATTCATTACAAGGCATGTATCTCACGTCTACACACTGTATAAGTCTGACCAAGTTGTATCAAGCCATAACCATAAACCAAGACGTAATCACATGATATACCACCTAACTCGCATACTCGTAGCAATAATTTTCGATCACAGTAGCTGCTCAAAAACAAACCCAGTACCAGTAATAAACATCATATCAAATAAAACCTTGTTCAAAAACTTTGTACACTGCCGATGTTGAAAGAAACACGCAGAAACTCATAACCACTAAATAGATCAACCAGTCATGGAGCTCTCACGTCCACAAGGACCGTAGCCAAATTCTAAGCTAATTAATGACATTATCCATCCAAACATACCGTTAATCAAATCCGATAGGAATCGTTCCATGTCCAATAACCCCATATCATCAAATACAACCTGCTCTACTGACATGCTACACCAATATAACCTAAGGCCACAAACCGTGCAATCTATGCACCAATAAGCAACAGCTCAAATGTACCTAGAAATGGAAATAACTCAAATGAGAGAACCGTCTCGCAAGTTCAACATGTATCACCACAAACACAATTCTATGAGCTCATCACACATAGTAGAACCAAGACACACGAATCTAGTACAAAGGGTCATATCCCAACATAACTTTGCTGCAATGCGTGACCCTATCCAAACACCGGTCCATATGAAATACCTCGCACCACAATTCTTAAAATCAACAACCATACGCAAGTCAAAAACAACCACGCAAAATTCATGACCATAACCATAGAGAAACGGATAGCACAATACCACCAACAGGAAAGACCATAACCAAGGCGCAATTAGCCATTCAACACCACATAACCAATAGATCACAACCCATCGTAGCATAGAATAGTAACACATAGAACGTATCGAAACATGATAAAGCTCAACTCTAACCGAATAACACACCCCTCATCAATAACCAAGTTGAGTCAACAAATCTGACCTAGTGTAAAATATACATCCTCATTAGGGTTACCAATGGCTCCAAATCGATACTGATCCTTCCGAAATGAGTAGACAACCTTTATAGAGACCCATTGGAACCTATCTGTAACACTTACCATCAAATAGCTAACTTGGTCATATCTTTGCAGTCTGCAACCATGGAACAATCTAATTCTGAGACAACTAGTCTCTGGACCACAAGAATAAATTACTAGATTTGATCCTATCACAACCACTAGATTAACTGGCACATCCTTCATACATAATCATTCCGCGAGAAATACTTTCATAATTCTTCCGTGCCACATAGGAAAATCCTAAACATCAGTAGTTGATCAACCAGGCGAGTACTGCACTACCAATGGAGCATCCGTAAGTCAAAACAAAAGGCGCCTTCTTAAATGCGCATCCTTCTCAGGTAATACCAAATAGTACTAGCATCCATCTAAACATTTGGGACTATCCATACTGTCTAAAATTTATTACCTTCCCTTCAAAACTGAACCGCAACACAGTACATGCAAACCTCAATCCCACACGATGCACAACATCTATTATGTTGTCATATGAAAACACGAAAACCCCATTATTAACTCTGAGTCATAAGTAGAATGCACACCCGATCAGTCAAAAACCTTCCACTGGATCCCATCTAGGAGAAAATCATAATACGCAACATACTCCTCATGCTAGTAGAAAATATCCATCTCAAACCATGGTATAAATCATTGAGAACCCTATGAAACCCATATGTACATAACCAATCCATCAGAATTGAATTTTTCTAACTCAACCAAGTCACGCAGGTTGCCAAATCGAAGAGTATTGCCACAAAACACCTGTAGAGATTCACCACATTATAAGAACCAAAAGAACCGATTATACCCATTACCATGTTGATCCGATCTACCACCAACCTATCCTATTTCTCCGATTTGCTTCCGAATTGCCTTCAAGTTAATACCTCTTCTTGCCAGAATACCACTATCATCAACCAAAGCTTGCCACAAGAGATCCTAGCATGAAACCATGTCATCCTAAGCCTATAAGACACTGTATTCCCTCTTCAGCATCCAATAGTACCGTAACCAAAGTGCCCACTCTGAAGAGACCTCATGTGAATCAAATTTTATTTTATTTACCTTTTTGATACTGAAATGTATAACCTCTAATGATACAAATGTATCGCCAGTCCCAACACCACCCAATGGAAATCTCAGATCTTAGCCTTATACAAATCCGAAAAATTCTCAAATGCCACATATGAATTTTGAACTCTTTAGAACCTTCTCGACAGTTATACACCCCATTCAAATCTCAAATGAACTGTCTGACGAGCTGAATGACATGTGCTCCATTAGCACACCAACACCCAAAGAAATAATCCACACCTCTAAGCAACCGAGGGAATCCCTTTTCAAAGTTCTTCGCATTCTTTCTTTTCAAGCTGAAGATGATCTGGACTCATGCCTGAATAACTAGCTTTTGTTGGATTGATATTTTTATTTTTTTTGAAAGGGAGCTTGATAAAAAAAAACTCTTCGTTCTTCCATAATGGGTTTTTTCCTTTCTTCATAAAATCCTTGTGGGATTCAGCACATGAATGCTCAATGGGATTTTGTTCAATCTCCTTGATTTGTTTGTCGTTGGTGATTTGGAATAGCCTTAGAATTTCAAAATAAGGTTTGAACTGCTTCTTAAATGTTATCCTGTTAGCCTTGATCTGGAGTTGATCTTTTAGTTGTCTGAAAATGTTAAATCCAACAATAAGGTCTTTTTCTGGTACATCAGACCCTATCAGCTTGGTTCTGTACTTCAATCCTAGAAATAACTCAATTGAGATCGGGTGCATTGTAGTGACGGTGGTAGTCAGGATCCCATTTGATTCAGTGTTGAAATCCTTGAAGTGCAGCGCCCATTGATCTTCAGGGAGAACAGCTGGATTCATGAGTGAACAAGCAACTCCAGTGTCAATAAAAGCGATGACTTGAGTTGGTTTATCCCATTTGGATGGATAAACCTTGAGTTCCACCTTAGGGATGACTATGAGAGCGTTGATCTCCTCTCGGGCTTTAGCTGATGATTTCAAAATTTGGTAGTGGTTATCACTACGATCTTCGTATATATCAAGAGTAAATAAAGTCTCTTCAGTGGGTTCATCATCCATAGAGAATATGGATTTGAGGTCCTCTTCTTCACCGAGATGTATGCCAGTGTAATCTTTAATTTATTCAAGGAGTTTGACAGATCTCTTCGATTGGGGACAATTTCTTGCGAAATGTCCAATCTTGTGGAAAATAAAGCATTTGTTCATTTGTGAAAATTTTCTGGCCTCCTTCGTCTAAAATATTTTGTGCGTCTCCTGGACCTTGATCTCCCATTTGGAATTCCTGGCCATCTGAACCTCCTGAATCCTTTCCATCGCCTAGATGTGTGGCAGAAACATCCTGATCCGGTGATCAAATCAGATCTGCGACATGCTTTGTCAAGCGCTGGGTTGTGTTGGATAATTTGTTTTAGGGCAGAGCGCTTTGTACAAATGTCCTCCAATGCGATGAAAATAGCTTGCCTGATGTAGCTGACTTGTGGTACTGTTATTGACTAAAACGTTTCTTCAATTATGGTCATGGTTCGCCAACAACTTTGGAAGGGAGGAGACAAAGACTTGCTTCAAGTAGATATCTGCGCCAATCTCAAATTATATCTTTGCCATTTTTTGAAAATGCTTGTCAATGTCATTTATCTCGAATGACACACACTTCATCTTGAAGATTTGTCCTCACATCCTTTCTTGTCTTTGGCCAGTATCTCCATATAAAACTTCATGTAGGATGCTGATATTGAAGGAAAAATCTTGGGAAGTAAGGAAAGTATTTTTATCTTGAATTTCATGTGAGTTCCACATATCTTTGAGGATTCCTGAGAACCACGAAGTCAGTTATGATAGGATGATATACCTTTCTCGTTCCACCAAATATTTGGTGACCATCCAAGTATAGAAGTCTTGGATCCTTTGAGGCTATTTTGAAACCTTGATGTCATCTAAGGTAAATATGTTGAAGCAAGTTCCAGCTGGTTTTGTTGCCATGGGCTCATGTCTTCTTTTTGGGATTGGTTCATCTGTCATGCCTTCTTGATTCTCATCTACCTCCGATATTTCTAGGTCTCTTGGTTGTTTCGCAAATATTGGGGGATAGTCTTCTCCGGAAGAGTTTGTTGTGGATTCATTGCTTTATTGAGAGTTATCTTTCATTGTATCATCGTCTTATGAATTTAGCGATTCCGACCATGTGGTATCCCCTTCTGACATATTTTTTGGTTGGAGACATAGAGGTCTGGAGCCTTCTGATCAGAAATCATCATATTTTCAGGGTTGGACCCTTTTGAACTCTCTCCATGATCTCGCCTTTTCTTGGGTTGTTTCTAGGCCGCAAGAGCATCTTTCTTTTCCCAAACCATTTATGCAATATAAAATTCATGCTCTTCTTTTAAGGGTTGGGTGAAAGAAATAGGATTTTGTGAGATAGTAGGAAAAGTAAAAAAGGTGTAGTCCAATTTAGGTGGGGAGTATGTTTGTGGCGACATAGGGAAAAAGGTAGGTTTGGAAGGGAAAACTGGAGTTTTTTGTGACTCAAAGCGATCATTTCTCAAAAGTTGAATTTTTTCCCTAATGGAAATCATATCCTTTTGTTGTTGTTGGAAGAATTATAAAAGTGAAGTTCCTGCCGGGCAAATCTCATATTGTAAATTTGCCAGCCTTTGTTCCAAGGCTTTGATTAGTCCAGCATGGTGAGACGATGTCTGCTCCATCTTTTTCTCAATTATTTCCACTTTGCTCATAATTTTGTTTTGTGTGTGAGCCACGTCTTTTATGGTGTTGCCAATATTATTTAGCACTTTGTTCTGACAGATAGAATTTTCTGATTGCCAGTTCATTGTTGCTTCAATATCACTTGTTGGAAATTTTTCTCCAGTTTGTAGCACTATATTTTTCTTGGGGATTTTTGGAGCATGGCTGATACCCTCCTTTTCAAAAGGTTGAAGTGAATAAAAATCTTGTGTATGACTGGAACTTGAAGGGCTTAACATGAATATTTGTGGTTGTGTGAAGTCTGGTGTCTTTTGAGTTGATGAATTTTTAGGTTCGGATGGGTTTTTGGATTCTGGGGTATGAGCTGATGGTGGTTTGGGTTTGGGTGTTGTTTCACTATCTTCCCAGCTTGGAGTGAATTTTTCTGGTAATTTTGGCCATTCTTAGGTTCATAACTGACAAGAAATTCATATTTACCTGGACGGCTTAATGAGCCAATTGAAGGATCTTTACTTTCATATTTGGCTCGAAATTGATTTTCAATGGTTTTCCCTTTTTTTCTTGGTTTTGGGTTTGATCTTGTTGAGACCAAATCTATTCCAATGATTGAGCTAGTGTTCATCAAATTCTTCGATTCGGTCTTCCAAACAGTCTTGATAGTCACAACCAATATCCCCTAGGGGCAGTATCCCGTGAAGGGGCATTTGAACCACCAAACTCTTTTACCATCCTTCTTGAATGTTGGGTCCAGACATGTTCTTCCATGATGGCTTGTATATTCAAAAAGGGTTCTCTTTCAAGGTCAGGGTATGTATCTGTTGTAGCTTTGGGTTGAATCATTTGGCAAGAAAAGATGGTTTTATAGGGTTTCTTAAGATGAGAATGGTCAAAGCTTATGAAAACGATTTGTTATTTCTTTTGGGAAAAGTTGGCTCACCAGATTGCATAGATTCCTCTAGTTCACTTAACTTTTCATAATTTTTGATCCAGGAATCAGTAAGGATTTTAATGAGCTCATCTCTTGAAATTTATCTGGGTATTTGGGTGTACATGATGTTTCCTTTGGTAGCATCAATATTTAAGAGTAAAGAATTTTCTCCTCCGGGAAGGCAGAGATCCATAGCATGATTTTGGATCCTCCACGCCATTTGATGATGAAGAGTGGCTTGGATATCATCTTTGGCTTGTGGGTCTCTCTGGATTTGGAATTAGATTTCTAATGCTTTGGTTAAGTATGGGCCATAAAGGGACATGTTAAAATTTGGAAAAATAGTTATGAAGACAGTCCCAGTATTTAAGGTAACTTCTGCAGTACACAGATTTGCATGTTGGTACTCATAGTATCTTGTATCTAGAAGAGAAAGGCGAGCAACAACAAGTTGACCTTTTCCTCCATGATATGTTAAAGCGATTCGGATAGTGCCAAAATGGATATGGGTAAAACCATGATTTCTCCATTGTCTAGGTAAATCACCTGGGATTTGAAGGGTGATGAATTGTTCCTCTCTAGCTGCAAGAATAGGATGCTGGTTAAGTTTTGAGGCATCAACATATTCTTTCACGCCTTTTGGTCTGTCTTGGACTAAGGAACGAATTTGGAACCATGGAGCAAATGATGTTTTAGCAAAGGCTGAGTAAGGGTTTATGAGGGGTAATTCAGTGGAGGTTACTGTATGGATACTTACCTCAAACAAGCCAAACAAATACCAAGCAAGCCAAACAACACTCTAGAAATCCCATCCTGTGCGAATCAATCTTTGAATGGTTCGAAACTAGCCAAAAGCAAATCAAAAACATCAAATAATGCCATAGGAGACAAACACAATCGATAAAGGTTGAATCTTCAATCAAAAACTTAAAGTCAACCAAAAACTCAACCTCGGGAAAGCAGTTCGGAACCCAACAAAACTTATAAATTTTGACAACTCATTCAATTACGAGTCCAACCATACTAATTTCACTCAAATCCGACTCTGAATCAATGTTCAAAACTCAAATATTCACTTTAGAAAAGTTTAGACACAAACCCTCAATTTCTCTTCCAAAATCACCAATAGAATGCCAAATTCGTAGATAGAATCATGAAATATAATCAAAACTGAGTAGAAAATACATACCCCAATCCATGTGGTGAAAATCCTCTCAAAGATCGCCCAAATCCGATCTTCCCAACTCAAAATGTGATAAAATAACTCAAAGGTCCGAAATAGAGTACTTATATGTATTGCCCAATGGTACACTACGCGATCGCAGTAGTACCCTTGCGATCGCGATGCACATATGTTATGTTGCCACAATTAACTCTATGTGTTTGTGGAAAAAGCCTCACGAACGCGATGCACAAATATAACAGAAGTACGCAAATGCGGGAGCAACGTCGTGAACGCGAAGAGGTAACCATCGACTGCCCAGCTCAACCCAATCACTACGCGAACGCGTAGAAGCATACGCGAATGTGAAGATGACCAGTCCTAACTCTACATGAATGGTTTCATCCTATCGTGAACGCGAATAATAAATAAATACCCAACTCCAAGAATCACTTAGCGATCGCGTCCTCATCTTTGTGATCATGAAGAACAACTGAAACACCAGCAATCAGCAATACCAAAACCATCCGAAATGAAGCGAAACACGTCTGAAACTCACCCGAGCCCCTCGGGACCCCGTCTGAATATACCAACAAATCCCAAAATATAAAACGGACCTACTCGAGGCCTCAAATCACACATAACAACACCAAAACCAAGAATCACACCTCAGATCAAACTTAATGAACTTTTAAACTTTCAACTTCCAAAACTCGTGTCGAACCATATAAAATCAATTTGGAATGACCTTAAATTTTGCATACAAGTTCCAAATGACATAACGAACTTAGTACAACTCCCGAAATAATAATTCGAACCCGATCTGATCAAGGTCAACTCTCGGCCAAACTTATGAACATTCCAAAACGTCAAATTTCCAACTTTTGCCAAATAGTACCGAAACCTTTTAGAAATACCTAAATGTAAATCCGGTCAGACGCCCAAGCCCAAAATCACTATTCGAACCTAATGGAACTATCAAAACTCCGATCTGTGGCTACATACAAAATAGTCAAGCTTGGTCAACTCTTCCAACTTAAAACTACCTAGTTAAGAATCATTCTTCCAAATTAATCCTGAATCACCTGAAACCAAAACCGATGATTCACACAAGTCATAGTACATCATATTAAGCTACTCAAGACTTCAAGAAGCTAGACGAAATCTAAATGCTCAAAATTACCGGTCGGGTCGTTACATATATCCCAATAAGGACCCCGACAACTCATTAACATATAAAAAATCAAGTAGTCAAATAATGTAAGGGAATAAGGCATGAAACAAGTAAAGTCATAGAGCAAGTAAAGGCATGTAACAAGTAAAAGCGTGAAACAAGTAAAGGTACTTAACAACTAAAGGCATGAGATAGGTAAATGCATAAAATAATTAAAAGAATAAAATAAACTAGTTCTTACCGCATGCTTTAATCCATGACAACACATATACACTCATTACCTTGCATATAAGCCACCCCAATACATAGAGCACATAGTAAATAGACCCACTTATATATTAATTACCTCAAGTCAAGGTTAAGCACGATACTTACCTCTTCCGAAATAAATCAACAATCCAAAACCACCTTCCCCTTTAGAATAAGCCTCTAAATAACTCGAATCTAGTCAAATAATGCTCAAATAAGTCAAAAAAGCCTTAAGGTACTTTCCTAATACTAAAAAGATTCGATCTTTAACATATTTGGAAAAGTCAACAAAAAGTCAATCGGAGCCCACTTGATCAAAATTCGAAATCAATACCAAATCCCTTTATGTGATTAGTTTCGAGGTCTAAATCTCTAAAATACACAATCTTAAGTTACTACCCAAAAATCCTAGTCTACTCTATGAAATCCTAAATTTAGGGATGAAAATCTATGAAAAATCATAAAAATGAATCAAAACAAGATTAATATTACTAACCTTAGAAGTTAGGATGAATATAAGTTGCCTCTACATGAAGTCTAGATCTCAAAAATTAAAGAATGAGCTAAAACTAGTACCTTGTCCATTTTCCCATATGTCGAAGATACGGAAAAGGTACCGCATAAGCGACATCGCATAAGCGACTAATCGGTCCCAAGAAGTGGACAGACATTGGTATATATGTCGCAGAATCGACAAAGCTCCATAGAAGCGACATTCGTATCTGCAGCCAAAGCATCGCAGATCTGACCTCCCCCTTAGTTGAGCTCTTCGCAGATACGTGCCTACATATGCAAATGCAGCCTCGCACATGCGCCCAATGCCCCGCAGAAGAGAAAGTGCTTGAGCTCCTCGAGTCTCGCAAATGCTAGCCAAACTTTTGCATAAGAGTGCTCGCACCTATGCAATTAACCATCGCAGGTGCAATATCCGCAACACCAGAAAAATTTGCAGCAATCAAAAGCACAATAACTCATCCAAAATCAATCTGACACTCACCCGATCCCGTCATGCCCCATTCAAAACATCCTTACAAGTATAAAAACCTTATACGAACTCATTTGCCGGCTCAATATATCAAAATAACATCTACAATCAAGAATCAAGCATCAAAACTCAAGAATTTCAATGTTCATGAACCCAAATTCTCAACTTTCAGCTATAATTGCCGAAATGGCCTCGGGTCACCTGGGACCCCAACCAAACATAAAACACGTCCAAAATATCATATGAACCTACTGAAATTGTCAAAATACGGATCTGAGGATATTTATGTCATTTACCAAGAATGTTGACTGTGATCAACTCCAACAATATCAAAGCTCAAAAATCAAGATTTATTTATCAAAACTCATCTAAACTTTTCAAAAATTAAAATGAAAGCACACAAGTCATAAAATATCAAATGAAATTATTCAAGGTCTCAATTCACAAAATAGAAAGCTAAAACTTAAAATGACCTATCGGGTCGTTACAGAGTAAGTCTTATATTAAAATAATCTAAAATGGCGAATGAAAATTTTGTAAAACAATATTTGAATATCTGAATCCACAAACGATAGTCATAAGCCTCTAAGGACTAAAATGAAAAACAATGTCTTTAGGGCATCCCATTGGAATAATAAAAATATCCAAATAAATGAAAGTATTAAAATAGTCAACTAGTGGTGGAAGAATCAATAGAGTGTATCTATTGGATTCGCAAAAAGTCCAAAATCTAGCCACGAGCTTTGTTCATGCACACTCAAAGCCAGTCACATGATGTGGCGGGCCCAAACGGGATAAGTACCTCCAAGGATACCCAGTAATACCCAATCAACTCAGTAGCCTGCGTATCCAGACTATCTAAGGAAATAAATATTCTCCACTTTCCTCCAAAAACTGCATTGGCTCTACTTTTGGGTTTATTCTTGTGAAGGTGGGAGGGTGAAGCCTAGTGAAGTCCCCTGGTTTAACCCTAGTTGCAGGGCACCTGATAATATTAACTTGAGCAACTGGTTGTGCCATATAAGTTGGGGAAGTAGGAAAGTCACTTACACTACTTCTACATCTGAACCATACTGATCCTAGACTGACTTAAGGTCAAGTGTAACGAATCGACCGGTTTTTCTGAGATTTAGCATCCTATTCGATGGTTTGAGGTCTTGAGTAGTTTCATATTATGTATTATGACTTGTATGAATGGTCAGTTTTAGTTTTCGAGAGATTCGGGATTGATTTGGAAGAATGATTCTCATTTTAGAAGTTTTAAGTTGAAAGAGTTGACCAAATTTGACTTTTGTGTATTTTATCTCGAATCGGACTTTTGATGGATCTGTTATTTCCGGATGAAGATTTTGGACTTAGGCTTATTCTTGGAATTGGATTCGGAGGTTCCTAAGTTGATTTGACACTTTTTGGCGAAAGTTGGAATCTTTAAGGTTTAGAATTTTCTTAAGTTTGACCACGGTTTGACTTTATGGCTATCAGGTTTGGTTTTTGGTTTCGGGACTTTGAATAGGTCCATTTTTCATTTGGAACTTGTCTATAAAATTTGGTGTCACTCCTAGTTGGTATGATAGGAATCTGATACATGGTTGTGTTTCTAGAAATTCTTGAGTTTCATTGTAATTTTCATGTGTTTTGGTGTCCGATTCATGGTTACAGATATTATCTTGTTGTTTTGATCACATGAGCAAGTTCGTATGATGTTAATGTTCTTGTGTGGATGTTTGATGTGGAACCCCGGGGGTTCAGGTGAGTTTCGGACGTGTTTTACGGTGTTTTGTTCATTGCTTCAGGTTGCTGGTGTTGCAGACCTCGCATTTACGGAGGTCTGCTCGCATTTGCAGAGGTTCGATCGGATTTGCGATAGTTGAGTGTGTAGTTGGAACCTCTCTTTGGCGAAGGGACCATCGCATTGCGATGGTGGCTGTGGACTTCGCATTTGCGGAGTCCTTGGTCGCTTTTGCAAGGGTAGTTGACTTTGCTTTTGAGAAATATTGGTCGCATTTGCGACATTTTTGGGGCTAGGCAGGGTTCTCTTTTTGTGATCGTCTTGCTGCATTTACGGCGGTCGTATTTGCGAACCTCCAGTTGCAAATGTTACATCTGCAACTGATTATATGTAGTGTATTTTGGGACTATTTATCGGTATGAAGGAATAATCTTCAGTCGAGATTGTGTTGTCGGGCTTATATGGATTGGGGTGACATGGGATCACCCATATGGATATGTATGGTAAGTTTATATAGTGATTTGATTACTTTGGAACAACTCTTGGCACGCTCGAGGACGAACGTTTATTAAAGAGGGGGAGAATGTAACGACCCGACTAGTCGTTTTGAGCTTTAGCGTCCCATTCGAAGGTTTGAGGTCTTGAGTAGTTTCATATTATGTATTATGACTTGCATGTAAGGTCGGTTTCAGTTTTTGAGCGATTTGGGATTGATTTGGAATAATAATTCTCATTTTAGAAGCTTTAAGTTAGAAGAGTTGACAAAGTTTGACTTTGCGTATTTGATCTTGGCCGGAGTTTTGATGGCTTTGTTAGGTTCGGATGATGATTTTAGAATTAGGCGTATGCCCGGAATTGGACTATGTTTGAGGAGAGATTTTCATACAAAACCATTGGGTAAGTGATTTTGATCCATTTTTTATTACATAACATGATTGTCTATGAGATTTAACATCTAAATCATGATATTGGAAGAGAAATTTTGGAGTTTTTTACTATGTTTGAAAAATGAAAATTCAAGATTTGAGAGTCGAATTGGACTTGGATTTGAAAAACAAACACATATTTGGACTCGTGGGACTATGGGTAGTCAAGATATACCCTTCAACTCGGATTTTAATCGGGCGAGCCCGGAGTTGACCTTTGTTGACTTTTAGGAAATTGTGTAATGATATTTACTTTATTAATTGAAATTGGTTTCTCTTACAGTATTTGATGGTATTAAGTCAATTTTGATTAGATTTGACCTGAGTGGAGGTGAATTTTAGAGGAAAGGCATTTTTAGAGTATTGATTGAGGGCTTTTGAGGCAAGTATCTTGCCTAAATTTGTATAGAGGAAATTATCCCTTAGGGTTTGGCTAAATTGCTTATTTGTGATATATATAATCGACGTGTACACGAAGTGACGAGTGTGTACATGGATGTATATGTGCTTCATGACCGTCTTTGACCCGAGGTTGCTCTTATTGCCTTGTTTTAGTTGTGAGATCTCTACACTACTTGTTTCTTATTGTGGATGATTGCTTGAGTTCATATTCCATGTTAGAGATCATATTTTAGGATTCTATTTCCTTAATTGGCCAAGTTGAGCGTTTGTGAAATTGTTTCTATTTGGGTTAGTTGAATTCATGTTATATGTTGAACACCCATCTGCTTTTCCTTATTGATTGTCATTTTGCACTACGTTGCTAAATTTGTGAGTTGATGTCTTGATGACAATTGTTGGAATGTTGTGTTGTTGTGATTTTGTCACACGTGGACTTGTTAAGCGGATTGTTGGGGTGTTTGCACGAGATTTCTGTGGTGCTATTGTTATTGTTGATATTGCACATGCGGTGAGATAAGACGGGCTATTTATATGGGTTGCGCATGTGGAATAATACATGTGTGATGAGACAAGGCGGGCATTTATTTTTATTATTGCGCACGCGATGAGATAAGGGTGTCTATATGGGGATAATATGTGATGGCCTAGAGGCGTGTTGTTGATGAAAAGAAGTATTCTTGTTGTTGATTATGTTTTCCTAGCATGTGCCATGCATTTTACGCGATTATTGTGTTGTCCCCAATATGCTACTCTATGTCTTTTTTATTACTTGCAGCTTTGGCTGTCGGGATGAATTTACCTACGTGCAGTTATTATCTCATATTATGTTGAGTTGTTGGTAGCATAACTGATTTAAAAAAAAGAAATTGTTATCGTGCTTTACTTTATTTGATTCTTGATAAAATTCTTGTTGACATTTTATTGGTAATTGACACGGATATGATATACGTGGTGGCATGAGGTCTTTACCGTGTGGTTGTGGTATTATTGAGGCACGAGGTATTTACCATGCGAGTGTGACTTATACTGTGGCACGATGTATTTGTCGTGAGTGTGACGTATGCTATGGCACGAGGTCTTTGCCATGCGAGTGTGACTTATACTGTGGCACGAGGTCTTTCCCATGTGAAGGTGATAGAGAATGTGGGCACAAGGTGCCATATGTATATGACTTATGAATTGTGATTGTGAGGTGTGGTACATCAGGGTGATACTTGTTGTAAATCTTGTGTCGGAACGGTTTGTTGAATAGAACTGTCATTGTTTTCCCTTAATTGCTTTCATTTGTGTTTTATATGTGTTTTGATTATTTTATTGTTTTATCACATGATTACTCTTTGTTGCCATTTTCTTATTTTGCTTTTCGTTGTTAGCTTTATATTGATATTCTGCTCAGGTTATTTGATTAGTGAGTGTCTTGACTTGAACCTCGTCACTAATTCATCGAGGTTAGTCTTGATAGTTACTGGGTACCTATCGTGGTGTACTTATACTACGCTTCTGCACATTTTTGTGCAGATTTAGGTACCTCAGAGAGACTTGGGCCTTAGCAAGCTGATTATTATAGTTGTTGTGGAAACTTCAAGGTATACCTACACGCCCGCTCGTAGGCCTCGGAGTCACCTTCCATTGTTCTTTGCTATTGTTTACTTTATTTCCATATAGTGTTGTATTTAGTGACTCCTAGTGTACTCTCAGTAGAGCTTAAGACTCTATACTACTGGTTTTGGGCAAATGCATAACTATTGATCATTTTAGCTATGTATGTCATTTAGTAGCTTATATTTAATTGTTAAATGGTTTAAATCTATTAATAACTCAGCATGTGTTAAGATTACCTAGTCCGAGGGATTAAGTGCAATCACAATCTTTAAGGTGAGATTTTGGGTCGTAATAGCAGGTGGCGCCTGGACACCAACTGGAGGGGCTAGTGACTCTAAGAACTCAAGAATCATGTCAAGTCGGGCATCTAGCTGTTAGGGCATATTTTCTCTATTTATGCCATGAGGAGGGAGAACCTCTACATGCTCCCAGATAACTGGTTGAACTGGAGTATGTGCTCGCCTTACGGCCCTACCTCGGTCTTGTTATCCTTCCTCTGATGTTCTGTCTATGGAACCTACCTCGACATATACCCCTTCCTTTAGCTGCAGCTAGGACTGCCGGAGCAACTAGTGTATCTCCCCTCGCTGGAGGTACCTCTTGGTGATTAGTAGCTAGTATTCCAACATTTTTAGCAGTAGAGCTCGAAATTGATCTTGTTCTGACCATCTTGTTTCGCTGTAATGAGATAGGTAATTATTAGAACATCTTAAACATTAGCTATAAAGCACGATATAAGATGCAAGGATGAGAGTTTTTCTAATATGTCCTATAGCCTCCCAAGTAATAGATGTAGCGCGCTATACACCCATATGTAGGACTCTAGAAAACATGCCCCATGACTCCTTAAGACCTCTAAACCTGGTTGCTCTAATACCAACTTCTCACTCCTCGAAACTGGGGTGGGACACATTGACGCTTAACCTCTGTTACCTATCTAGCAAGACATGTTCTATCTAATGATACATGTTGATAAGGTTATTTAAGCAAACCAAGTCTGAGTATGTCTTATATTAAAACCATATAAAAATAACTAATGAGAGTTTAGCAAAACAATATCTGAAAACTAAAACCCACAAATGACAATCATGAGCCTCTAAGGACTAAAATAAAGAATAATATCTTAGAGGCATCCCCCTGAAACAATAAAGATATCTAAGAAACTTAAAGTCTGTAAATAGTCACATACCACTGGAAGAAATCAACAGAATCTATCTACTAGATCCACAAGTATTCTGGAACTTGCCACAAGCTTCATTACATGCATACTCAATGCCTTCCACACGACGTGGCAAGCCCGAATAGGCTAAGTACCTCCAAGAATACCAGTAAATCTTGCTTACCACCCCTTAAAAGAAGGACAAAACCCTTCTAGACTAAACATTATAATAAGAATGCAATAAACAGAACTTAAGCTACTAAACAAATCAACAATGAAGTTTGATAACTGAACTGAAATATGACATTTGAGTTGAGTTTTGATAATAAAATATTGTTGAGTTTGTTTATTCTAAAAATTTTGTCTAACAAGAAATGGTGTCTGCAAGTGTGAGGTTGGCTGGCCCAATCCCCGGCCTAATACGTTTTACATTCGGGGAGGTTCACTATATCTCTCAAACACACAAATCCGATGGCACCTGCAAGAGTTAGGATGGATGTCCCATTCCCAAAACCTAGCAATTTTTACACTCGAGGAGGTTGCCCGTTTCTCCCTAATAGACAAATTTGGTGGCACCTGCAAGTTTGAGGATGGATGTTCTATTCTCCAGCCCTAGCTGATTTTACACTTAGGTAGATTAACCATATATTTTCTTTCTGAATCTGAATCTGAACGTGAAGCACCTGCAAGTGTCGGGTAGCTAGCCCTGACCATCGTGGCACTCGCACTCAGAGAGGTTGGCTACTTCTCACATACTGTATGCAATCACATATATCTAATCTGAGCTGAATCTGAATGAATTCAAGTAATTTCATAACAACAATCAAATCAAATCAAATATTCAATTATTTCTGATATTCTAAGCTAACTGAGTTACCATACAAGACAATTAATTTCTCAAAAATTATTTGCATCATGAACTAGTGATAGATTAGTAAATTTGAAGCAATTAAGGGTTTCCAAATAAACAGTCAAATTATTTAGACCTAAGAAGAATAAAACACTTTTTTTATCAAAAAGTTTTCTTATTAAGCATTTTCTTGTCAAGCCCTTGGCTTAGGGAATCATAAACTCCCCTTACCTCAATCGACTGTTAATAACTCTATCAATGAATTTGTCTAGTCAACTTCCACTCAAGTTCAATAAATTAGGTTCTACTTGGCCATAGCCTCATAACTTGGTTTTACCCATGAACTATATTATTCCAACCGTTTAAAGATTATAATAAGTTGGGTTCTTAAAACGTTCTTTGAATTCTTGCTAAAAACCTGTATTTTGAAAATATTAGGTGTTAAACAATATTACATTAAAGTTTCTATCTTGAATTCATGGCAGGGATCTTACCTCGGGTGGATCGGGGAAGCCCTCGGTCGTTCTTGCTCAAAACAACCTCTTCAAAATGTTGTAGAAATAACTAGGTTTCTCTTCCCTCAAGTATCATATATTTTTTTATGCGTTTCTAGGTCACATAGGACAAAACTTGAATTACTGCATTATCCAGGGCTTCGCCTAGGGCGCCGCAGTAAGGAGCATTTTTAGTGAGTCGAATTTTATAATTTTTGGCCAAAATTTAGCTTGTCGCATCGCCAAGGGTGATGCGTCAAGGCATTTTCTCCGGAATTAGATTTCTGCTTGCTACCCTTCAGTAAAAAGGTCGCGACTTCTTTTATAAATGTTAGAATAAAGAATGGTTTGAAGTTCTAGAAACTAAACTCATAGATATTTTATTTAGAATATTGCTCATAGTTTAATTCATTATATATTGGTGGTTATGAGCGTATGAACATACGGCATGTGCTGCTAAATCTATTTTCATCCCATAAATAATTCCAACTCATTGTAAACTAACTTTCCCCTCAATTAAACTATCACGATCCAAAATCCCAACCTATCATGACGGTGCCTAACACATTACTAGGCAAGCCAACAATCACATAACATCTACGTATTTAAATTTAAAACATAATTCAATAAGCTCAACAGCGGAAGATCTCATAGATAACTGATAAAAACAATTGTAACTCAACTATAACCATCCCAAAATACTGATGTCACCGAGTACATGAGCTACTAAGTGTCAAAATAGTCTGAGACTTTAGTACAACTGTCTGAGAAAAATAGAACAATACTGAATAAAATAAAAGGAAGGAAAGTCAAGGTATGCGGGTGTCATAGCAGCTACCTTGAAATCTTTGAGCAGGTACTAGCACCAGATCTAGCAATCACCGCGTCCAAATGTACTTGGATCTGCACGTGTAGAGTATAGTATGAGTACAACCAATCCAATGTACTCAATAAGTAAAAATACTAACCTTGGGCTGAAAGTAGTGACGAGCTCAGAAGGATACAGTCAGAACCAAAATAATGACAACACAGATATAACAAGGAGAATGACAGTAACAACTCAGAGAAACTTCCATATTCAGCTCGTTCACAGTTCAGAAATTTAGGCATACTTTCAAGTTCAACAATTTAAGCCCAACGCTGATAAAATATGCCAAGTACAGCTAGCATGAGGAATAACTGTGTATTATGTTTTAAAGTCAAGCAAGTTATGGAACAAAAGTTGGCGAAGGTCATCACAAATTACATTCATAAATATGCTAAATATTAGGTCAAATATAGCTGAGATTTTCTCTTGGAATTACGGGATGATCAACCTACCACATTGAATATCTACGAGTCTAGTTTCTTATCACGACAAATCCATTAAAGGTCGTGATGGCACCTAACACCACTATCAGGCAAGCCAACAATAAAAGTTTAACTTAATTACTTATTTTAGTATTTTTGAAATAGTAAATTTCCTTCAATTAAATGGTAAGAGACAAAATTGACAAAGTAAATGGCAATATTTTTACAACCTTGGTACAGAACAACCCAAAAGCATTCCCAAAACCCGGTGTCACGAATACATGAGAATCAACTAGGAAGTAACTAAAATACAGTATTTGTCCGGAATACAAATTAGATAGGAAAAATATAAATAAATCTGGAGGAGACTCTGCTGGCTAGGGATTGTAACCTGAAATGTAGCTCGCGACAAGCCCCCGCATCATCCGTGCCTCCGTGCCCAAAGGACCACCGGACATAAAAGTACCTGCACAAAAATATGCTGCAAATGTAGTATGAGTACGTAAATTCATGTGTACCCAGTAAGGATCTAGCCTAACCCCGTAGGAGTAGTGACGAGGGGTCGACATCGACACTCACTAGTGGTCCAATAATATCAGGTACATTAAGGAGGTGAACAAATATGAGGCAGAGTAAATAAATAAAATAAACAAGTGTAAATATGTGGTACAATTATCCTCCTTACAATAAATTCAAGCTCTTAATTAGAAAATTCCTCCTCAATCGGAGCATATATATATATATATATATATATATATATATATATATATATATATGAACCTCACCAAATAGGTTGTTATAATTCGAATTAGGGAAAAACTCATAGATACTCTGGCTTCTTGCCAAATATTACGCACGATTCTGTGAGGATATTTTTATATAAATACCGAGGCGTACAACCCGATCCAATATAAATATTAAACTGTGCACTGCCAAGGGTCGAACGACACGAACCATAGATGCATCTATTAAATTGCAGAGGTGAACGGCCCGCTCCCATGAGAGTGTACTACATAAATTCTGTCGAGGCGAACTGCCCGATCCCATTAGAATAAGAAGTTTGAACGGGTCCTTGATCCCCACTCATGAATCAACATGTGAGTTATAATAATTTTAAGGAAAGTTATTCGATGAGAACATAACGCACGAGAAGTCCGTAAGTGGAACACCATTATTCCGTGGAAAATCATAAAACTCGCGAAAACTCTACAATAGCAAGTCCATCACTCTACGCATGTCTAGTCTCAAGACATAATGCGAAATAGAAGAATTAGACGAGCAAAGATAATATATAAGTACAACATGATGTAAACCTAAGTCTACCCGGACAATAATATGAATCTAACTACGTACAGACTCTCGTCACCTCGTGTGTACGTAGTCCCCGCAACAAGTTACACATACTCTACACAACACCAACTAGTGAGGATCATCAAATTGGTGAGCCTTCATACGCTCTGATCTCGGCCAAACCAATACCACAATTAGGTAGTGAGGCGGTCGATGCAATAATAAACCCAACGAAGGTCGGGATCGAATCCACATGGAGTTAGAATATGGGATTAGGTGTATATCTAAGTTAATTGCAAGTTTTGGCTCCAATTACACTTCCACAAACTTGATTGGTGTTCTACTTCTACTTTACTCTATTGTTTGCAAGTACAAAAGTAAGGACAATATTTTTGGTTTTGAGTTTTTCAAATAATTAAGAGGGACTAGGGTCGTGACTTCTACCTCGGTGGTTATCTAGTGGGTTGTAAACTCCAGGGCAAATTTGATTAGTTGGGATCGTGATGTAGCAATCACATCCGGGTACTCACTCTATACCTCTCGGTAGTTTGAGTGATTTTGCCTAATTTGGCTTTCTTAAGTCTAATTGGGTATTTTCTCAATACAAGTGATATTAGCTCAAGTCGAGAATTACTATCTCTAGGCTTAACCCTTTTATTGGGGCTATCAATTTCTTGAGTTCACCCAAATTTCTTGTTAGTCAAGTTTTCCTAGACTTAGTCTCTCTTTATCAAGTAGAGGCTAAGTCAAATAAGCATGAATCAATGTTTGGAACCATTGATTCTAGGGTTCAATCATGAACAAGGCTAAATATTACTTACCCAATCAAAAATAAGCCCTAAATTAAACACCCATCAAAGATCCACACTAGGGTTGGGCCACAACCTTAGCTAAAGATTTAGCTACTCATGAAAAGTACATAAATGAAAGAAGAAATTAAGATAGAATGCATATTAATTGATTAGGGAAAGAAATTCTAATGTATAGATGTTAATCTAGTACAACAATCCTCAAAATAGCAAAGAAAACGGCCCAGGTTCTCTTCTCCAACGTCACTTGACCTAAAAATAACAAAAAGTTCTATTTATACTAAGCTGAAAATATCTGACAAAATTGCCCCTGCGGAGGTTGTGCGGCCGCATAATTATGGTGCGGTCCACACATTGAGCTTCTGCGGCCGCACAATTATTGTGCGGTCCACATTCTTGGAATTTTGGGCTTGGAACTTCGGGGCTTCTACGGTCCGCATAAAAACGAGTGTGGTCGCGCTTCTGATTGTGCGACCACATAAAAATGATGCGGTCTGCACTCCTTGATTTTGAACTTGAATCCAACTCTCTGATTCTTCACTTCTGCGGACCACATAATAGTAGTGAGTGCGACCGCACTTGATATTCTGTGGCCCCATAATTTTTGGTGCGCTCTGCACTCCTTCAGCATGCCCAAATACCATTATCTGAATCTCCTCTTTGCGGCCGCACTAGAATTGTGCGATCCGCACTGCTAGCCCTTTTGCCCTGTTTTGGTTCTTGTTCACTTTTGACTCCTTTATGAGTTGATTTTGACTTCTTTTGCTCATATCCCATTATTTCTGCAAGTAAGCACATTTTGTTAGTTTCCGGGAATGCCTTTAAGCATTTTTTTTAGCTAAATCGCAAGTAAAAGAGAGCAAATAATCGGTCAAAATTCCTACTTATCAACTCCCTCAAACTTAAGCTTTTGCTTGTCCTCAAGCAAATAAAGCAATTCTCACCTCCACTAGAAAAAGAGATATTTCAGCTGGCTTAAGGTGAATAAATCACACATCAATTGGGACCAACAATTACCCACAACCAATATGAATTATCAACAATGCAATGGTTTGACTTTTTGAGTACAATAGTTCTAATGTGACGCTAGAGCATCAAGAGTTGACTCTATTCATCAAGGAAGCTTGCTCTTTCACGTAGGTCATTGTGGATCCCAAACTCCTCCTCTACTCTCCATTAGCACATCTGACTTTAGAATGCAACACTCGATACAAGGATTGTGAAAAGTTCGCTCATCTCTCTCAAAAGAACGTCGCAAGTCCGGCTCTAAGTACCATAAGCTTGCCCCTCATTTAAATCATCACTAATGTAAGCTCACTCAACTTGAAATCATGTAGGGCTTTTATGGGATGTAATGAAGGCTTTTGAACCAAGGTAGGACTTGTTAGAATAAAATGGTTTCATCTTTCCTTAAGCACTCCATTTTCTCTTTTCGGCTCATACTTTCTCGACTCTTTGAGTCATTTTCTTCTTCCTCGGGAGAACTAGAGAGACGTAACATCACTCTTTCTTGATCATGACATTCATTTTTCTCCTTTTCTATTTACTTCAGGCTTTTATCCCTACTTTCTTTTGAATTTCCTTCAATTCTTCATTTTATTCACTTTATTTTTGGCATTTTTCGTTTTGTTTTTTTCTTTATTTTTTTTGCCTTCCCTTTTCTTCATTTCTTTCTCTTCTTTGTACCTTTTATCGCTTCTAACTCCTCGTCTCTCCCCCAAACTTTTTTTTTGGCCCATTGTTTCTCAAGAATGCTAAGGAAAGTTCGGGTGCCAAGAGAGGGTCACTACATAACGGATAAAGGCTTGTAACGTGGTTATTAAAAGAAAAAGGCTTATGCTCAAAGGGGTTGACTAGGGTTATCACATTGGTAGGCTATGGAAGATTTCAATTTCAAATTGGATCAAGGAGATCCTACAATCATTTCTCAAGCCAAGCTACACTTAGAATTCCGCCTAGAAAAATACTCGGGGAAAATTCTAGACTATTGGTACGGGAACTTGGACTTGCAATTCAATACCTCACCTCTCACACTGCTGGATTGCTAAAAAGAATGGAGTCGAGGGCCCACAACAACCTTAGCTAAGATTGAGAATCAAAAATGGCTCGACTGAACCACTCGATGACTATTTGAGTCAACACAAGAGTCTAAAGGTCACAACTAGAACTACTTTATGCCAACAACTTTGTTTTTAACCATAAGGTCAGAGGTAAATGTGTTGATACCAAGTGAAGCATGCTCGAGACACTTTTATTCATTATTACTATATTTTGTCAAAACATAAAAGAAAACGGACTCAATCCCTTAAGAAAGTTGTCACGCCATCCATCGTTAAGAAGAGCCACCCGGTTCACACAAAATCCACCTTTGGAAAGAACCGTGGCATTAAGAAAATCAAAGGCTTATTGTTCACTCAAAATGTAAAAAGAAGCTAACAAATTAAAAAGAAGCTACTAAAGTAAATAAGAAGTTATATTACTAAGGAAAAGCAAACTAAAGAAGCTATGAAGTAAACTACTAGAAGCGAGATAAATGAATATACAAACCGAAGTCAAATGAATATATACATAGGGGAAATGAATATCTATATCAAATGGGGAGAATATATACATACCAAAGGAAAAATAAGAATGGAAGAAAAATAGTATCAGAGTTATTACATGCCAAATGTCAAATGTTAATTAATTAAAATAGACCACCCCCCCCCCAAATGAAAAATAAGCATTGTCCCCAATGCTTAACAAAAATAAGAACATGGAAGAGGTAGAGAGTTAAGAGAACTCCCTATGTGGTCTCAGTCTACATGGGATCATCAACACCCTTTGTCTCCTCTAACTGTATGTCATCATCTCCTGGCTGAGGGACAACCGCGTTGCTGAGCATCTGTATCATCTTCTCGGCTGTTTGTGCAGCCGCAACCGGCTCCTCAGACTGGCTGGTTGCTACCTCTGGTGCCTCTGCTGGTGCTACCTGTGCTGCTGGGACTGTTTGCTCCAAAAGCAAGTCCAATGGAATATCTCCGGCAGATGCAATCTTTTCAACCTCTTTGCTCAGCTTCTCTACCGACTTCTTTGATGTTTCGGATCTACGCATCTTCTTGACCTGTTTGCCCAAATCCTTAATGACCTTCCCATGTGTCTCCAGGGTATCAATAATGGTCTTCTGGTTCTCTAGAATCTTCTTCAATGTTTCCTCCACTGACAAAGGTACCTGTGGCTTTGCTGGGGCTGAGGACTGTGCTGCAACAGCACTGGATATATTAGTCAGCTTTGTAGTAGCTGCCTGCATCCAGTTGTTGAGACTCTCCAATGTCTGGGAGACTCACAGCGCAGCCTGAGGATATGTAGATGAAGTCGGCACTAAAAATGACATTGATAGTCTAGCAGAAGTAGGTGGTATGAAGGTGGCATGGTTGTTGTCCCGGTATAAGTACCGGCTGCGGTGGATGGCTCGGCAGCTGAATGAGTAACCACTATTGCTGGCTCCTCGGACTGGCCAGTGGAGGTAGTAGCTTTACCCTTGAATTTTGTGTTGTCAGCTCCCTGAAGTTGGTACCAAGAGAAAGGCTTCTTGGCCTTCACCTCGGTGTCATAATACCTTGGCTCCACCCCTTGGTCCTTGAAGTACTATGTGAGGAAGTTCGGGTATGGGTAGGGCCTTTCATCTTTTTGGACAGCCAGAGTGATGTTTGTGGACATGATAACGCACACATTAATTGGGTACCCAGCCATAATTGAGGCTGCCAAGACTGCACGGGGAAGTGGAAGATTGTTCTCGTTGAGGCATGGATCAATGCGGCTACATACAAAAGTTTTCCACCCTTTTGCTTCAAAGTTTAGGGTGGCTTGGACTATTGGAACACCTGTTGTGAGCCACGGAGGTGCTGACCCTCGAATAGCTAGAATCTCAGCTAGCCATGGGCGAGCTGCGTCACCCATAGCCAGCTTCTCCAGGTATTGTACTACCTCCACTTCCGCAAACCCCACATACTTGTTCAAGGTGCAGGCATCAAACTTGATTTTCAAATTTGGAACTTTTGTCACCTTGGTACCCTTTTTAATATGAGCTACATTGGCATATAATTCCTTGACCAAATGCTCATCGGCATCCATAACGATGTAGGTGAACCATCTCCAACCTTTTCTCTCCTGGAATTACCGGAGGACATTGGGGTTGTGCTTGTATAGATCTTTCATCAAGAACTGTCACTCAATAGTGAGTGACCGTTGCGGCCACCATTCCCTAAATTTAGCAAAGGCATCAGCACTGACGAATCTATCCTCCCATAGCTCTGGTCTCTTTGATCTCTCCAAACCTTCTATTGTAGTATCCCCCCCTCTCCCATCATCTGGGACATCATCATCATCGTCCATATTAATTGGATCAGCTGGAGCATGTGAGGAAGAGGGCCCGGAGGCTTGACTACCCTCTTCCGAACCATCAGAGTAATTGGCAGAAGAAGACGACTCATCTACTAGGTAGAATCTACCAGGAAATTCTTGTGATTGGGCTACCGACTGTGATTGCACGGAGTTACCCTCAGAAGCTTCCCTAGATGGGACATACTCACTAGATTTCGAGGGTTCAGGAGGTCTATTGACTGTAGCTTTCTTACTTATAACCCTTTGAAGTGCTAGAGGTAGGTTGCTTTTACCTCGACCTTGGCCTCGGGAGGGTTCTGCCCTCCCTTGCAATGCATCTCCTCTACCACGTGAGCGAACCATTATCTGCAATGCATAAGGATAAGAGTCAGTTAGATTTGTAAACCACATGTGCATGCATAACAATTGCAGTAAAGCAGTCTCATAAGGGGCAGTGCGGACCGCACAAAAGTGAGTGCGGCCGCAAACTGTCCAGTGCGGACCGCACAAAAGTGAGTGTGGCCGCATAACCAAACGGCCGGGACCACACAATTTTGAGTACGGCCGCACAGCCCCAGGTTCATACTACTTTTACCCGTCAGGCCCACAATTTTACCTGGAGTGAGGCCGCACAAGTTTTTTAGTGCGGTCCGCACTCATTACCTGCCCTTGTGAAGAATTGTTGTGGACCGCACAACAATGAGTGCAGCCGCAGAATTAGTGCGGACTGCACAAAAATGGGTGCGGCCGCATTTTGTTAAGGATTTTTGTTAGGACAAACTTTAGAGACTATGTATTTTTTATCTCCCAGTTGTGCGACCGCACACAAAATTATGCGGTCGTAGAGTGGTAGTGCGGTCCGCATAATTCTAGTGCGGTCCTCGCTTTTGTGACACGTAGCCAAATTTTTCATGCTCAGTTCCTGCAATGCACACCCATTCCTGCATACACTTCAAAACTAGTTAGTACAATACAAAGCCTATCTAATCTAAAGAAGAAAAACAAGAAAAAGAAAAAGACACACGGGTTGCCTCCCAAGAAGCACCTGATTTAATATCGCAGCACGACGCATGTTACCATCAATCACTTGAAATGGAGCAAAGCCACAATGTGGCCATCATCAACCTTGCCAAGATAATGTTTAACCTGGTGCCCGTTTACTCCAAACACCTCATCATTCTTATTTTTCAAATCTAGAGCACCAAAGGGTGTCACATGTATAACTTCAAATGGGCCACTCCACTTTGATTTCAGCTTTCCCAGAAACATTCGCAACCGAGAGTTGAACAAAAGCACAAGATCACCTTCTTTGAATTCTTTTTTCCGGATATACTTGTCATGGAGGTACTTCATCTTGTCCTTATACAAGGATGAACTGGAGTATGCATGGAACCTAAACTCATCAAGTTAATTCAATTGCTCTACCCTAATATTTGCAGCTACATCCCACTCAAGGTTAAGCTTCTTCAATGCCCACATAGCCTTATGCTCAAGTTCCACCTGAAGGTGATAAATTTCCTGAACACTAACCGATACGGAGACATACCAATTGGTGTTTTGTAAGCTGTTCTATAAACCCAAAGAGCATCATCAAGTTTCTTCGACCAATCTTCCCGATTGGCATTCACAGTCTTTGACAGAATACTCTTGATCTCCCGGTTGGAGACTTCAACATATCCACTTGCTTGAGGATGATAAGGGGTCGACACTTTGTGAGTGACACCATACTTGGAGAGTAAAGTATCAAAAGCTTTGTTGCAAAAGTGTGATCCCCCATCACTAATGATGGCCCTTGGAGTACCAAACCTTGTGAATATGTTCTTCTTCAAGAAAGCTACCACACTCCGAGCTTCATTGTTGGGCAAAGCCACAACTTCAACCCATTTGACACGTAATCCACAGCTACCAATATATAGGTGTTCCCACATGAGCTCACAAACGGACCCATAAAATCAATGGCCCAAACATCAAAAATATCAATCTCTAGGATGGTGGTGAGAGGCATCTCATTTTTCTTGGAGATCCCACCGGCCCTTTGGCATTCATCACAACGCTTAACAAGATCGCTAGCGTCCTTGTAAAGGGTAGGCCAATAGAATGCATAGCTTAGCACCTTTGTAGCAGTTCTTGCTCCACCATGGTGACCACCATATGGCGAAGAGTGGCAAGCTTCAAGAATACCCAATTGTTCTTCTTCTGGTTCACATCTTCTAATAACACCATCAGTACAAATTTTGAAGAGATATGGCTCATCCCAATAGTAGTCCAGGCAGTCCCGTTTGAACTTCTTCCTTTGGTTTGAAGAGAACTTATTCGGAACAATGCCACTCACAAGATAGTTGGCCACATCGGCAAACCATGGCATCCCACTCATAGAAATGGAAAGGAGTTGGTCGTGAGGAAATGAATCATTGATCTCAAGGCCATTATGTGGCCTCCCCTCCTCCTCCAATCGGGACAAGTGGTCCGCCACTTGATTCTCACTACCCTTGCGGTCTTGAATCTCTAGATCAAACTCTTGCAATAGAAACACCCACCGCATCAACCTTGCCTTAGAGTTTTTCTTGCTCATCAAATAATGAAGCCGCATGGTCGGTGTGAACAATCACCTTTGTACCCATTAGGTACGGGCGGAACTTCTCCATAGCAAAGACAATGGCTAGGAGTTCTTTCTCGGTCACCGTATAGTTGACTTGGGCCTTGTTCATGGTCTTGCTAGCATAGTAGACCGGATGAAAGATCTTATTAATTCGTTGCCCCAATACCGCTCCAACCGCCACATCGCTTGCATCACACATGAGCTCAAATGGTAAGCTCCTATTTGGCATGGTGATAATAGGAGTGGTAGTCAACTTATACTTGAGTAGTTCAAATGTCTTCATACAATCTTCATTGAAAAGGAACTTGGCATCTTTCTCCAAGAGTTTGCACAAGGGGTTTACCACCTTAGAAAAGTCCTTGATGAATCGGCAGTAAAACCCCGCATGACCTAGAAAGCTCCTCACTCCCTTTACAGAAGTAGGGGGAGGGAGTTTGGATATCACTTCAATTTTTTCTTTATCAACCTCAATACCATTCTTGGAAATCTTGTGACCGAGGACAATGCCCTCCTCGACCATAAAGTGACACTTCTCCCAATTCAACACCAAGTTAGTTTCCTCACAACGTGCCAATACCTTATTCAAGTTATCCAACCACTCTTTAAAAGAATTCCCCATGATAGAAAAATCATCCATGAAAACCTCAAGAAATTCCTCCACCATATCGGAGAAGATGGCCATCATGCACCGTTGAAAAGTTGTTGGTGCATTGCATAACCCGAATGGCATCCGCGAGAATGAGAAAGTGACATAGAGACAAGTGAAAGTGGTTTTCTCTTAGTCTTCAAGAGCAATAAGAATCTGGTTATACCCAGAATATCCATCAAGGAAGCAATAATAAGCACGTCGGGTTAACCTATCTAACATTTGATCAAGAAATTGAAACGGAAAATGGTCTTTCCGAGTAACTTTGTTGAGCTTCCTATAATCCATGCACACTCTCCACCCAGTGACAGTTCTTGTGGGGATCAATTCATTTTTGTCATTTGTTATCACAGTCATGCCCCATTTATTTGAGACACATTGCACAAGCAAGGTCCACGAACTATCAGAAATGGGATAAACAACCCCGGCATCCAACCACTTGATGATCTCTTTCTTTACTACCTCTTGCATGGCCTCATTCAATCGTCTTTGATGTTCCACAGAGGGTTTGGCATCTTCCTCCAAAATGATTTTGTGCATGAAAAAGGCGGGGCTTATACCCCGAATATCCGCCAATGTCCAATCTATTGCTTTCTTCCTCCTTTGGAGCACCGCAAGGGTGGAATCTACCTGCACATTTGTTAAGCACGAGGAAAGAATAACAGGTAAAGTGGAACAAGGGCCTAGAAACTCATACCTGAGGTGTGAAGGCAAAGGCTTTAACTCCAAGGTGGGAGGCTCCTCGATTGAGGTCTTTGTTGGTGGAGTCTTCCGCTTTTCGAGATCCAAGGAAAATTTTCGGGGCTCATAAGTACATGATCCCATTCCTTGCAAAGCATTGACACAATCTATAAAGCCTTCCTTCTCATCTTCATCATGATTCAACAATACAACTTCCAAGGTATCTTTAACATTTATCACAACACTTGTGTCATCAACAAGTACTTCGGTCACAAGATCCACGAACGAACACACTTCGTTGCTATTTGGTTGCCTCATTAATTTACAAACATGGAACACCACTTTTTCATCGCCCACCCGGAAGGTGAGCTCGCCAGATTCCACATCAACTAAGGCCTTCCCTGTAGCAAGGAAATGTCTCCCCAAAATGATTGGCAACTCGTAGTCAACCTCACATTCAAGTAACACAAAATCTACGGGAAGGATGAATTTGTCGACCCGAACTAACACATCATCAATTATCCTCAATGGACTTTTCATTGTCTGATCTGCCATTTGCAACCTCATGGATGTGGGTCTTGGTTGTCCAATACCCAGCCTTTTGAACACAGAATAGGGCATCAAGTTAATGACTGCCCCCAAGTCACATAAAGCTTTGGCGAAATCGGCACTCCTAATAGTGCACGGGATTGTGAAAGCACCGGGGTCTTCCAACTTTGGATCCATGGAGTGCACAATAGCACTTTTATGTGTCATTTTGATCATTTCACAGTTCATTGATCTCTTCTTTTTTACCAAATCCATCATGAACTTGGCATATTCTGACATTTGTTCTAAGGCTTCAACCAACGGCACATTTATGGACAAACTTTTCATCATATCAATAAATTTATTGAATTGATTCTCATTGTATTGCTTTGCAAGTCTTTGAGGGTATGAAGGAGGAGGCCTTGGCATTGGTGCCTTAGCCTTTGGCACTACCAGCTCCGGTATGTCAATCACGTGCTCCCTAGACAGGTTCACTTCTTCTTGCGTCTCCTCCACATTTTCATCAATATCAATCCGTGCTTCTTCATTAGCTTGAACATTATTGCTTGGCTCATCATCATCTTGCACCAACACATCATCACCCATGTGTCTTATTTGGTTTGAGGTACTAGCAACTCCACCTCTCCCACTTCTTGTTGTCACGGCCATTACATGCCCTGTATTCCCACCTTTCGGGTTCACTACCGTATCACTAGGTAGTTCCCCCTTTGGGCGAGTATTTAAAGCTTGAGAAAATTGGCCAAGTTGAACCTCCAAGTTGCAGATAAAAGTATTGTGGGAGGCTAATTGGGCATCGGAGTCGGCGTATTTCTCCATCATTTGCTTAAACATGTTTTTAATCTATCCCATTTCACTATTAGAAGAACTAGGATCTTGCAACGGATATGAAGGCGGGTTGTTTGGTTGTTGATACATCGGGGGGCTCTGAAATCCCGACCACCAATTTCCTTGATTGCTATTGTTCCAACCCCTTTGATTATTGTTGCCTACCCAATTGCTTTGATTGTTTCCACCCCAATAACCTTGATTATTTCCTCCCCAATTACCTTGATTACCCCAATTGCTTTGATTATTGTTGTTGCCACCACTCCAATTTCCTTAAAGGCCTTGGTTGTTCAAATTTCCTTGGTTTCCTTGTGATCTCCATTGTTGTTGATTTGGAGCATTTCTTTGATAATTGTTGACATATTGAACCTCTTCATCTTTCTCATCATATGCATCATCTTGATTATACCCACTATTACTTTGCTCAAATTATTCCGGATGGTTTTGTACTTGTTGACCTCGTTGCCGTCTCTTGTTTACCATCATAGTTACCCCTTCCATAGCATTCACCTGTTTTGGCCCTTGAACATGTTGAAGCAGAGCCTTGGCCAATTGGTTCATGGTGGTTATCAACTCCGTAATAGCTTACCCATGATCATATTCCTCCTTGTGTAGGTGAATAACATTTGGGTCAACCCTGAGGAACATTGGCTCTACTTTTCCATGCCGAAGAGGTGTCCGCCATCTCATCCAAGATTTCACAAGCTTCAGAATAAGGCGCGTTCATGAAGTTATCCCCCAGCGATTTGATTTACCACACACTAATTTGTTGTGTTGATCACCATGTAGAAGGTCTATTGGATCATGGCCTCGGTCATATCATTCTTCGAGCATTCTTTGACCATGGTACAATATCTTTCCCAAATCTCATGCAATGGCTCATTGGGTTCTTGTTTGAAAAATAGAATTTCATCCCTTAATGTATCCATGTGCCCCGGAGAGAAGAATTTGGCAGTGAATTTCTCAGCCAACTCATCCCAAGTGTGGATGGAATGATTGGGCAATCTCTCTAACCAGTCCAAAGCCTGTCCCCATAGAGAAAAGGGAAACAGCCTTAACCGCAGTGCATCCTCGGAGACATTTGTTTGCTTGCTCCCCCAACAAGTATCGACGAAACCATTGAGATGCTTGTAGGCATTTTGGTGTAGAGCTCCGGTGAAGAAACCCCGCTGCTCAAGCAGTGTAAGCATCGCATTGGTTATTTGGAAGTTGCCCGCCCTAATCTGGGGCGGGACTATTGCACTTGCTTAGCCCTCGTTCGGCAACACCCGGTGCGCTGCTCTTGGTGGAGGTGGGGGGGAGGTTTGGGACATTATCATGAGGCGGTCAGCCTCGCCTATTTACTTGAGGCTTGGGATGAACCTCATCCACTTGATCATCATCTACCTCCTCCCCCAATGGTAAATTTCTGAGGGGCACATTGTTAAGGGCCATTTTGGACCTAAAAGCAATTCACAAACAAAATTAGTGACTCGAAAGGAAACAAAGACAAAACACACAAATACCTAGATATATAGCTAAATCCATTTAACTCCCCGGCAACGGCGCCAAAAATTGATCTCGGCAAAACCCACACCATAATTAAGTAGTGAAGCGGTCGATGCAATAATAAACCCAACGAAGGTCGGGATCGAATCCACAGGGAGTTAGAATATGGGATTAGGTGTATATCTAAGTTAATTGCAAGTTTTGTCTCCAATTACACTTCCACAAATTTGATTGGTGTTCTACTTCTACTTTACTCTATTGTTTGCAAGTATAAAACTAAGGACAATATTTTTGGTTTTGAGTTTTTCAAATGATTAAAAGGGACTACGATCGTGACTTCTACCTAGGTGGTTATCTAATGGGTTGTAAACTCCAGGGCAAATTTGATTAGTTGGGGTCGTGATGTAGCAATCACATTCGGGTACTCACTCCATACCTCTCGGTAGTTTGAGTGATTTTGCCCAATTTGGCTTTCTCAAGTCCAATTGGATATTTGCACAATACAAGTGATATTAGCTCAAGTCGGGTATTACTATCTCTAGGTTTAACCCTTTAATTGGGGCTATCAATTTTTTGAGTTCACCCCAATTTATTTAGCCAAGTTTTCCTAGACTTAGTCTCACTTTTTCAAGTAGAGACTAAGTCAAATAGGCATGAATCAATATTTGCAACCATTGATTCTAGGGTTCAATCATGAACAAGGCTAAATATCACTAACCCAATAAAAAATAAGCCCTAAATTAAATACCCATAAAATTTCCACACTAAGGTTGGGTCACAACCCTAGCTAAAGATTTAGGTTCTCATGAAAAGTGAAGAAATCAAAGAAGAAATTAAGATAGAATGCATATTAATTAATTAGGGAAAGAAAATCTAATGTATAGATGTTAATCTAGTACAAAAAGCCTCAAAATAGCAAAGAAAACGGTCAGGTGCTCTTCTCCAACGTCACTTGACCTAAAAATGACAAAAAGTTCTATTTATACTAAGCTGAAAATATCTGACAAACTTGCCCCTGCGGAGGTTGTACGGCCGCATAATTCTGGTGTGGTCCACACATTGAGCTTCTGCGGCCGCACAATTGTTGTGCGGTCCACATTCTTGGAATTTTGGGCTTGGAACTTCAGGGTTTATGCGGTCCGCATAAAAATGAGTGGGACCACGCTTCTGATTGTGCGACCGCATAAAAATGATGCGGTCTGCACTCCTTGGTTTGAACTTGAATCCAACTCTCTGATTCTTCACTCCTGCGGACCGCATAATAGTGAGTGCGGCCGCACTTGATATTCTGCGGCCGCACAATTTTGGTGCGGTCCGCACTCCTTCAGCTTGCCCAAATACACTTCTCTGAATCTCCTCACTGTGGTCGCACTAGAATTGTGCGGTCCGCACTGCTGGCCTTTTTGCCATGTTTTGGTTCTTTGTTCACTTTTGACTCCTTTATGAGCTTATTTTGACTTCTTTGGCTCATATCCCAATATTCCTGCAAGTAAGCACATTTTGTTAGTTTATGGGAATGCCTTTAAGCATTTTTGAGCTAAATCGCAAGTTAAAGAGAGCAAATAATCGGTCAAAATCCCTGCTTATCACTTACCTCGCTCTGAAGTTCCGAAACCGATTCCAACGCCGCTTTAACACCTCAACCTAGTGTCTGTCACTCCAAAACTAGTTAAACAATGTGCAAACCCATAAAAATACTCTCTAATACTCATAAATAATCAATTTAAACAAGTTCCCAAGTCCGCTCGACAAGTCGATAAGGCAACCCTCGGGCCCACGTGCCCGGATTCCAAAAATGTTCGAAGATAACCATTTCCCATAACATTACGAACTCAAATATATAATTTATTCTCAATTCCAAGTCCAATTTCGTGGTTAAAATCAAAAAATACCAATTTCTAGGTTTTCTTCAAAATCCCAAATTTCTACAAATTTTCATGCTTGAATCCATATAAAAATCATGTATTTAACTCACAATGTGAAGAAATCACTTACCCCATAATAGCGGATGAAGATGGCACTCCAAAATTTCTCCAAAATCGGCTCCCATGGACGAAATGAAGTGGAATTAATACAACCCCTTTCTTTAAAAGAACACTGCCCACCCCGACTACTGTACCTGCAGCCGCTTCACCGCATATGCGGTCTCGCAGGTGCGGCCAAAACCTCACACCTGCGCATACCCTCTACCCAGCACAGCTCCTCACCTGCGATGCCAAACGTGCCCTTGCGGTCTCGCACATGCGGAGACCTTCCGCTTCTGCGACTCCAGTTGTCCAGCTCGCATTCCACTTCTGTGGAGCTTTCCTCGTATCTGTGCGTTCGCAGATGCGAAAATATCCTGGCATATGTGGCTATCCCAGCTTCGTTCAAATGTCGCTTCTGCGACCACATCATCGCACCTGCGGGCTCGTACCTGCGACCCTTTTCATGCTGGTGTGATTGCACCAGATATCATCTGCCTCAGCACTTCTTCCAAGTCCAAACTCGATCTGTTAACCATCCAAAATTCACCCTAGGCCCTCGGGAGCTCAGCCAAATATACCAACACGTCCCAAAACATATTACAAACTTAGTCGAGACCTCAAATCACGCCAAACAATATCGAAACTATGAATCACCCTCCAATTCAAACCTAATGAACTTTGAAGCTTCAAACTTCTACAATTGATGCCGAAACCTATCAAACCACGTCCGATTGACCTCAGCTTTTGCACACAAGTCATAATTGATATTACGAACCTACTCCAACTTTCGGAATCAGAATCCGTCCCCGATATCAAAAAGTCCACTCCCGGTCAAACTTCTCAAAAACCCTTCAAATTTCTAACTTTCGCCAAAGGATCCCGAAATGACCTACGGACCTCCAAATCCACATCCGGACGTGCTCCTGATACCAGAATCACCATACGGAGCTATTCCCAGACTCGGAAACCCAAAGGGACATCAATAACATTGAAATTCACTTCAACCCAAATTTATGAAATTTTTTCAAAATGCCAACTTTCCATAATAGGCACTGAAACGCTCCCGGATCATCCAAAATCGGATCCGAACATACGCCCAAGTCCAAAATCATCATACAAATCTTTTGGAACCTTCCAATCCCGATTCCAAGGTCATTTACTGAAAAATCAAACCTTAGTCAATTCTTCCAACTTAAAGCTTCCGAAATGAGAATTTTCTTTCAAAATCAACTCCGAACTTCCCGAAATTCAATTCCGACCACGTGCGCAAGTCATAATACCTGAAGTGAAACTACTCAAGGTCAAAAACCGCCGAACGACGCTCTAAAGCTCAAAACGACCGGTCGGGTCATTACATTCTCTCCCACTAAAACATATGTTCGTCCTCGAACGTGCTAAGAACTGCTCTGGAGTTGTCCGAAATCACTGGTCAACACCTCGTGCACCTACCCGTGCTACCACAATCCAGTTGAGCACATTAGCTCAAGCAATCTGAAGATTCTCCCTTTTATTCAGTCATGTTAGCCTTAGAGCCAAATTCCAACATCTGAAATTCTCTACTAGGCCTGTTTCCAGCATACGAATACTGTATCAATTATTACAAACTGTACCAAACATGATTGTATACCCTTACTGAATTCACACCATGCACCGCATAATTCACATGACCATAATAACGTCCTCTGATAACAATAGCCGAAATCCCACAAATCTGATGCCCACAACACACATCATAACATATATAAGTCATGTTCTAACTCTTACGATGCCGCCACAACGGAAGAGATGTGTAGAAATTCATAACCAACTGCCAAGTTAATAAATCATTGAGTCTCTCCTCTTGAAAAGAACCATCACCTCATTATGAACCAAATAATGATATTTGCTTTTTAATGTGCCTCATATAAATCTGATCGCACTGATCCCAGGTCTATTGATCTCGTCTCACCCAGTATAAGTTGTTCAGGCAATAAGCCATCTCAGACACTGCCAAAAGTCTCATATGATTCCATAAGATGCCAACAAACTACAAACGCGAAGGTGATACATAAGGAAATGAACTCTGAAAAGAGCTACTTTACCCACATAACTAGTTAAACAACCGAAAGGATGTTATGAAACTTCCTCAGAAAGTGAGAAACATAGCACACAAGAATAGATATGGGGAATTGTACTCAACATAACATTGTTGCGGCGTGCAACCCGATCCACACATGATACCGTTGTGGCTTGCAACCCGATCCAACCATAATACTCGTGGCGGTGTGCCACCCGATCCAAACAACATCTCTGTGGCGGCGTGCCACCCAATCCACTCATAATAATAAATAGGGAAATACCCATCAAGCAAGAAATGTTTATACCTACGAAATACCCAAATATCAACCAATAGCATGCGAAGTGCATAATACAAATCCTGGGGAGACAGATAGCGCCATACGCTACAAAACTCAAGCACGACTAAGGTGCGATAAATGACTTGCATCTCGAGAGCCATCATGCTCATATAACACCGCAAGCTACACAGGATCACAACACATGTGAGAATAATCAAGTGGTCTCACAACCCACATAGCACAATAGAGTATTACATGAAATAGCTGACAACGAAAATAACATCCAACGCTCGAACAATCCTCCATAAGGAATGTTATGTTGAATGAACATACCCAGGCTGGTGTAGAGTACACATTCATATTTAGATCCATCCACGGACCTCAAGACAATTCTGATCAAACCGAACTGGGCTAATAACCTCCCAAAGATCCATAACAACCCTATTCGTGATGCATAAGAGAAGCTGTCCAATCTGGAACAAACTTCCACAGTTCACAACCAAATGAATAGAGTGCCTTCCAGGCCTAAACTCTCACATTAGCGATAATACCATAATCTCCATACTCGGTTTCAATCTTTAATCAATCAAGTGACTACATGTCACACTTACATAATCTTCCTGCGGGATATGCCCACACGACCTTCCGCACCAGGTAGAAAATTCGGCATATCCATACCACTGGCCATACTAGAATTGTAAAGCAAATCGAGAACCCGCAAATCAGTACACAAATCCTCCTACACAGGACACCATTCTCAGGTGACGCTAAAGAAAATACCAGCTTACCCTAATCATCTGAATTCTTTCCTGCTCATCCGAGCTCGTGACATTCTTGTCAACACCGAATCAAAACTTCCAATTCCCATGCTGCTCACTACGCCTAACCTGCCACCATGCAAGAGTACAAGAATTAGAATAAACATTTCATCATATAAAAACTTTTCACCTAACTCATTTCAGGAGAACCATTGCAACACGCGACTGAATTCCCATAACCGCAGAAAATACAAACTCAAAGTTGGGGTCTAAACCACCATAACTCTTCCGGGATCCATCTACATATAACATGCCATAATAATCGAATGCCTCCAATTAACTCAAATTATGGCGGTCGTCAAGCCTCGCACGTACCGCTACAAATCACATGTATAACTTAACACGCTGAAGGAACTGATCATTGCCAGCACCATGCCGATTCAACCATTGCTAACTGAACCAACTTCTTCTAATTTACTCTGGACTTGCCCTAGAAATAATAATAGCTCCATTCAAAATATAGCGAACTCAATCCGCACTCATCCTGAGTGACCCCATTTCACGAGACCACATTGTCTCAAAATGCACGAACTATCTCATACCCTCCTTGTGCGCACATTCGCATCTTCAACTGGTACACCCATTCTGATAATTCCTCTACGAATCCAAAGTTATTTTCTCCCATATCTCCAATGTTGCACCGCAGACCGATGATAACATAGAGCACCCCAAGTCCCTTTTATGATCCACTACAAAAGCTCGATATTTAACTACACCACAGACTCGAAACCCTTAGGCACCACATTTTAAATTTTTTGAACCCACTAGGACCGTTGTTGAGAATCACCCACTCTAACTTGGTCACTGATATAATCAACTCTAGGGCGCTGCTAGCACGTGAACACCCTATCAGGGAAGCATAAACTCTAAGTCTTTCCAAAACCTGAACATGAATCGATAAGACCAAATGTAGCACATATTCCTCAAATCCTTTGCTCGAATTACCACTGATGTTTTTCTTTCCTTAGTCATAATAACCCACCAACACACCGATGATTAGAATACACACTGGATGCAATCATACCAGTACTAACGCACCGGATCCCATCAAAACTCCGCACAAGCAGACAAGCACGCGATCCAATCGCAGACGGTGGGCTCCCCCACTTAGCTTTAAGCTACCATCACAAAATGTAGAGCCCACAATAATTCTTCCTTCTCAAATACCATGATCCCACACCGTCAACCCACCAAATTCTTGCCATCCCTTATTAAACTTTACATAAACATTCTGAACCATCATCCACAATCGCACATTCGACCTCCTGCTGGGTAGTAAGTAGAACTCTTTGTAGAAACTTCATCCAAATCATGCGACCGCTGACCTGCTCACAGGAGATAACCCACCTATGGAAATTTCCATGCTGATATCTTCCAACGACGCTGCTCTGGGTACAATTACTACGAAATCAATAAACCATTTTGAGCCCGTGCTCCTCCACTAGCTATGCTAGTCCATTCATGCCCCATTGACATCAACTACATGTGCGACAATACATTCCAATCCGAAGTCATGTTGCATCCCTCTTCATATCAAGCAACTCCTTCCTGTCGTATCCAATCTTCCTCAGTATTGTAGCCAATATTCCAAATTAGTCCGTAGACCTAGTCACTATCCACTATAAATCCCAAATCCCTTTAAACTTTACCCAAGGCGTACAGCTATCCTACCACAGAACCCATATGCTACCCTGCCACTCTCCCACTTTGGTCAAACCCTCTCCTTTAAGCAACTACCCAACTCTTGTTTCTTACACCTGGCCTTCTACAAATTTAACCACCGCAAGACGCCTCCCACATGTCCTTCCTCATCCTTCGCTGCCCAGTTGTTGCCTTAAATCAACAATCCATATCTGTAGCATCTAGATTAATAAATCGCTACCAACTTCAAACCTCCTCGAAGATCATCTTTCTCGAGCCATCAACACTAGGAACACTAATTCGATTCTGAACCACTGCACACCATGATTTCTGACACCCGCTTCTTCGGTACCATTTCACAATACCCCGCCCCAAAGGCGAATTAAAGAAACCACAATACCGGCAAACTTAGCACATTCAACAAGGACAAAGGAACCACGTCACAAATGAAAATTCCACCACGCTCGAAAATACCAAGTCTCGTTACTCCATCAACCCAAATCTGAACATTCTTAGTCCGATTGCCTTTCCTCCGCCGGAAATAAAATACTGGATCTCTGAATCAATCCACTGAGTAAAACCTCCTTTCAGGCCATTCACTAGCTCGACACCTAGACAAGCATCCTACCACTACATAATTACTGTGTGATAACTACTTACGAACATCATGGCAACTTGTGCATAGCCTCAAAACCATCAGGAATACAGCTACTGAGCCGAAATGACAGAACACCCTTCCGCAAGAAGACAATAATGACTCGTTCGAAAGTGCAGGGAGAAACACCCTGCCCCACGTCTGTAGTACCATTATAACTCCTTGATCCCCAATTGACACGAGCGCTGAACATCGTATAAGAATGAGTAGGAAGGATATGAAGGCATAAGCCTCAAAGGAATCAAATCGCACGATGGGGAATCAAGAAAGGGAAGTGCTTCTAACAGCCCTATAGCCTCTCGAAGATAAGTACAGACGTCTCTGTACCGATCCGCAAGACTTTACTAGACTTGCTGATGACTCGTGAGACCTAAATGAACCTAACGCTCTGATACCATATTGTCACGAACCAAAATCCATTAAAGGTCGTGATGGCGCCTAATACCGCTATCAGGAAAACCAACAGTAAAAGTTTAACTTAATTACTCATTTTAGTATTTTTGAAATCATAAATTTCCTTCAATTAAATGGTAAGAGATAAAATTTACAAAGTAAATGGCAATATTTTTACAACCTTGGTACAGAACAACCCAAAAGCATTCCCAAAACCCTGTGTCACGAATGCATGAACATCAACTAGGAAGTAACTAAAATACAGTATCTGTCCGGAATACAAATTACATAGGAAAAATACAAATAACTCTGGAGGAGACTCTGCTGGCTGCAGATTGTAACCTGAAATGCAGCTCGCAGCAAGTCCCCGCATCATCCGTGCCTCCGTTCCCAAAGGACCACCGGATATAAAAGTACCTGCACAAAAATGTGCAGCAAATGTAGTATGAGTACATAAATCCACGTGTACCCAGTAAGTATCTAGCCTGACCCCGTAGGAGTAGAGACGAGGGGTCGACATCGACACTCACTAGTGGTACAGTGATATCAGGTACAGTAAGGAGGTGAACAAATATGAGGCAGAGTAAATAAATGAAATAAACAAGTGTAAATATGTGGTACAATTATCCTCCTTACAATAAATTCAAGCTCTTAATTAGCAAATTCCTCCTCAATCGGAGCACACACACACACACACACACACACACACACACACACACACACACACACATATATATATATATATATATATATATATATATATATATATATATATATATATATATAATGGACCTCACCAAATAGGTTGTTATAATTCGAATCAGGGAAAAACTCACAGATACTCTGGCTTCTTGCCAAATATTACGCACGATTCCATGAGGATATTTTTATAGAAATGCCGAGGCGTACGGCCCGATCCAACATAAATATTAAATTGTGCACTGCCGAGGGTTGAATGGCACGAACCATAGATGCATCTATTAAACTGCCTAGGCAAACGGCCCGCTTCCATGAAAGTGTGGTACATAAATCCTGCCGAGGCGGACGGCCCGATCTCATTAGAATAAGAAGTTTGAACGGGTCCTTGACCCCCACTCATGAATGAACATGTGCGTTATAATTTGTTTAAGGAAAGTTATTCGATGACAACGCATAACGCGCGAGAAATCCGTAAGAGGAACACCCTTATTCCGTGGAAAATTATAAAACTCGCGAAAACTCTACAATAGCAAGTCCATCACTCTACGTATGTCTAGTCTCAAGCCATAATGCAAAATAGAATAATTAGACGAGCAAGGATAATCCCTATAGTACAAGTACAGCATGATGTAAACCTAAGTGTACCCGAACAATAAGATGAATCTAACTATGTACGGACTCTCGTCACCTCGTGCGTATGTAGTCCCCGCAACAAGTTACACATATTAAATATATCATCTAGGGGTAGTTTCCCCCTCACAGAGTTAGGCACAAGACTTACCTCACTCCAAAGTTTCGAAACCGGCTCCAACGCCACTCTAACACCTCAAACTAGTGTTCGTCGATCCAAAACTAGTCAAACAATGTGCAAGCCCATAAAAATACACTCTAATACTCATAAAAATCAATTTAAACAAGTTCCCAACTCCGCTCGAAAAGTCGATAAGGCAACCCCTGGGCCCACGTTCCCGGATTTCAAAACTTTTCGAAGATAACCATTACACATAACATTACAAACTCAAATATATTATTTATTCTCAATTCTAAGTCCAATTTCGTGGTCAAAATCCAAAAATACTAATTTCTAAGTTTTTCTTCAAAATCCCAAATTTCTACAAATTTCCATGCTTAAATCCATATAAAAATCATGTATTTAACTCACAATGTGAAGTAATCACTTACCCCATAATAGCTGATGAAGATGGCACTCCAAAATTGCTCCAAAATTGGCTCACATGGGCGAATGAAGTGGAATTGATCCAACCCCTTTCTTTAAAAGAACATTGCCCACCCCGACTACCACACATGCGGCTGCTTAACCGCATCTACAGTCTCATATGTGCGGCCAAAACCTCGCACCTATGCATACCCTCTGCCCAGCACAGTCCTACACCTGCGATGCCAAACGTGCCCCTACGGTCTCGCACATGTGAAGACCTTCCGCTTCTGCGACTCAAGCTGCCCAGCTCACATTCCGCTTCTACGGAGCTTTCATCGCATCTACGGGCTCGCAGATGTAGAAACATCCTTGCATCTGCGGCCATCCCAGCTCCGTTCAAATGTCGCTTCTGCAAGCACATCGTCACACCTACGGCCCTTTTTAGGCAAATGCGATTGCACCAGATATCAGTTGCCTCAGCACTTCTTCCAAGTCTAAACTCGATCTGTTAACCATCCGGAATCCACCCTAGGACCTCGGAAGCTCAGCCAAATATACCAACACATCCCAAAACATATTACGAACTTAGTCGAGACCTCAAATCATGCTAAACAACATCGAAACTACGAATCACCCTCCAATTCAAACCTAATGAACTTTGAAGCTTCAAACGTCTATAATTGATGCCGAAACCTATCAAACCACGTCCGATTGAACTCGGATTTTGCACACAAGTCATAATTGACATTACAGACCTACTTCAAATTCTGGAATCAAAATTCGGCCGCGATATCAAAAAGTCCACTCCCAGTCAAACTTCTCAAAAACCCTTCAAATTTATAACTTTCGCCAAAGGGACTCGGAATCCCAAAGGGACTTCAATAACATTGAAATTCACTTCAACCCAAATTTATAAATTTCTTCCAAAATGCCAACTTTCCACAATAGGCATTGAAACGCTCTCGGGTCATCCAAAACCCGATCCGGACATACGCCCATGTCCAAAATCATCATACGAACCTGTTAGAACCTTCCAATCCCGATTCCGAGGTCGTTTACTTAAAAATCAAACCTTAGTCAATTCTTCCAACTTAAAGCTTTTGAAATGAGAGTTTTCTTTCAAAATCAACTCTGAACTTCCCGAAATTCAATTTCGACCACGCGCACAAGTCATAATACCTGAAGTGAAATTACTCAAGGCCTCAAACCGCCGAACGATGCGCTAAAGCTAAAAATGACTGATCTGTCGTTACATTTCTAATGCATTAAATAGTTCATTGATACAACATCGTTGTAGAGAGATATTTGCATTTTTACGAGACCGCGTAAGCGGCTCCTAGCGGTGGATGATTTTCCAACCTTTAAAGATTGGGGCAAGGCTCATTTGGGTTTATTGTTTTGACCCAACCAGGCCCTATACTCTCCCAAAACACTCTCAAAGCAGTCTCCATGATTCTAGAGTGAAACCCAAAGAGAAAAACATGAATCCAATGCTAGATTTCATGTTGTTCTTACTAGATCGTAGTCCTTCATCTTGTGGCTGTTTTGGAGGATTCTTCAAGTGAAGTAACCTCAGATTTCATGTTGTTCTTGTTTATTAAGGTATTAATCAGTCTCTCCTTCATATATATTAGAGTTTCAAGGCACAATACAAGTGTTTATACGCCAACTTGAACACAAAAGTTGATTCAAGAAGAGAATACAACTCCTATAGTGTTGTGGTGTGATTGAGGGTTGTTGTGAGCTACACCAGCTGGGTATCTCAAGTTTTATCTACTACTTAAGGTAAGTAAATCATGTTCTTGGTTTTGCTTAAGGTTAATCATATGTTGGTTGAGTTGTTTGAGAGGAAATCTACAAGATAGTAACTGACATGGCATAAGGAATCGTTATCTCGTTTTGTGGGTTGTGTTGAGGCTATATATATAGTTTGTTGTGGCTGGAAATTGTTATAAATAGTTTGATTATGTTATGGCTTCTATTTTTAAGCTTATCTATGTGCTAATTAAGTTGATTCAAGAAGATAACATGAAAAACAAGATGTTGACAATAAAGGTTAAGGTGTTAAGCGTGTGGACTATTTTTGAAGATTATTCTCATGATATTTTGGGCTGAAAATGAAATGGTAAGCATAATTATTATGTTATATATGTTGTAGGCAGATTCAGGGAAAAGATTGTTGAAGTAATCGGAGAGCTTATTCTGAATTATATTGTTGTTATTTGGGTTTTTTGGTGACTTTTAGTAACTTATGGGATGTAGTACAAATAGGGGAGGTGCTATCCGTTTTCTTGTAGAAAATATTGGTTTCGACATATGAGAGTTACAACGCTTATGTGATGATGACGAAGTCGGTTTCCTCATTGTAGATGTAAGATAATATTGACCTTGGTTGACGATTCGAGAGAAGATTGCAAAGGTATGACAAGGTACTTCCTTCTTTCTTTGGTATGATCTAAAGTGAAATGAACGTAAATGATACGCTATTTCATAACGAATCTACTCCTAGCAACTAAGGTTGTCCATATTGTTCTTTCCTTATAAAGTTATTCTAATAAAGTATGTATATCCTTGGCACGTATTGTGCAACCACTGATCAGTTGGGTTTTACCGAGCTCCACGTGGCCGTGTATGATTCTACCGGGCCTTATGATGGCCGAATATGTTTTTACCGAGTCCTCTTCGAGGCCGGGTACGATATTAAGATGATGATTATGCCCACAGAGGTGTATTGTTTTGAAAGTTTATGAATATATATATGTATCATGCATATCATGTCAGTAGCCCTCAGAGGCACTTAGATGTTACAGATTATATCTTTTCTATCTCTCTTTACATTACGGTTCTTATTTATGTTTCCTGCCTTACATACTCGGTACTTTATTCATAATGACGTCCTTTTTGCTTGGGGACACTGCGTTTCATGCATGTGGGTACCGATAGACAGGTTGACTATCCTCCTAGTAGGCTATCAGCTCAGTGAAAGGTGTTGGTGCACTCTACTTCCTCCGGAGTTACCTAATTGGTCAGTATGTTTTTGGCATGTATTGATTGGTATGGCGGGGCCTTATCCCGACCTTTATGATGTTTATGTACTCTTAGAGGCTTGTAGATATATTTCATGTATATGGATACTTGTATGGCCTTGTCAGCCTATGTTTTGAGTGTACAAATAATCATGTTGGCCTTATAGGCCCGTATGTCACATGTATAAGTTTGTATATCATGTTAGATCGTCATATATCGAGTATTCCCTTATGTTTTATTCTGGTTATCTCATGACAGCCTTTTCGGCTTATTTACCCATGATAATACGATAAGAAAGATATGTTACATTGGTACTCGGTTGAGTAAGGCACCGGGTTCCCGTCACGGCCCTTCAGTTTGGGTCATGACAAACTTGGTATCAGAGCAGTTCTGTCCTAGGGAGCCTACAAGTCGTGTCTAGAGTCTTGTTTATGGGTGTATTTTGCACCACACTTGTAAGAAGAAGGCTACAGGGCATCTAGGACTGTCACTCTTTCTTCTTACTCTAAATCGTGTGGTAGAGCTCAGTTGTAAGAATTCAAACTACTAAATTCTATTTATTTTCGTAACACAATAATACCTTCATCCAAAACGACAGTTGGTAAGAGATTAAATATGGTTGTAGAAGAGTTGAGCTAGAGGAACTCAATTTTGCATCATGTTTATGATGAGTAAATATGAGGTTTCAGCATATCATGTGTATACTAAGATGTGTAAGCTTCTTGATAAGGAGTCCTAAGGCATAAATATCTACCCACCCATGTGGTAGAATGCAATAAGAGAATAGGAAGGTAGATACAAGTTTCAACAAGTAAAAGAAGCAAGGTGAAGAAGAGAATGATATACCTAGTTAATGAGGATTATCAGTATTTACTATTCAGGCAGAGATAGCATTCTAAGCTACCTTCAACAGTAACAGGAGTATGTACAATTGGCCAAAGCCATCTCAGTTATGCCCTATGGGAGCTAACAAATATAGTTTAAGAAAAATATGGGATATCAAGATCTAGCTGGGGTTAAAGTAACCCAAAATGGAGAATGGATTGTTAGCATTAGTTGACATTTCTGAAGGATATTGCAAATGTGATAGTAGTAAGCTATTCAAGGTCCCAGGAAGTGCACTCTAGAATAAGTACAGTTAGATATGAATACTGGAATGTTCAGAAAATTCATAAGATAGGCACTGGAATCCTAGATGGGATAAATATTTACCTTAGTATAGCTCCCGTCCCTAGTAAAGAGAGAATGTTAGGCGACTCAATGAGTCAGTGAGATGGTGCTAGGGGAGCTAAAAGCGAAAGAATATTTTGTTGAAGTTTTCGGAATAAGGTGATAGACAGAAATACTAGCATGACAATAAGAAGAGAGTAAATGAAGTATTATGAGTAAGATGTGATAAATGATGGATAATGGTAAATCAAAATATGACATGATGATAGAGTTTATAGTCAAGTGAAGGAAAAGACAAGAGGAGACATGCCTTGAGACAATAAAAAAGTATAAGCCATACAGTCATATCCTTATTTTGAGAAATGAGTTGGTGACTCCAACGTGATCACCAGAAGGAAATGTTAGACCCACGGACTAATAGAAATCAGTATGGGTTAGTGAACAATATAAACTGAACATGAATTAGGGACCAAATAATTTGATAATAGCCGGCATCGTGAGAATTTCAGAGATCGCGTTCTGGTAGTAATAGAATGGACAACAGAAGAATAACCTTTAAAGGTCATTGAGGAAGACGCTTCCCTAAAGCAAGCACTGTGAACAGAGTTAAGTTAAGGGAATAATTGTGGCGGTTACACTAGGTGTCACCCTTGTGCGTAAGAAATTCAGTTATCCTTGGTACATAAGGGTTACCGCAAAGCGGGTAAGATGTCAGTGAAGATGTGAAAAGACACCAAAGATGATGATGTAACTATGGAATAGTAAAGGAAGAATGCGGTAAAAAGTCAAAAGGAATGATATTACATTTACTCAGATCCTATAGATATGTTACGTCTCCAGAACATTATGAAAGCACGATGCCAGGGAGAGGAAGTAAGGATTCCCGCCCGGGATATTATTGATAAATAATTGCGAATGAACACTTGATACATAAGGAGCCATTGCGAGAGGTAAGTTAAGACAAAGGAAATAACCCAAGAGAGATTACGCAGAATATAGATATGAGAATGGACCAACGAGTAGTAAGTAGTTGATTCAGGAAGAGTCTAGTTATGGCTAGACAAGAGGATACAGATTGTTGATTGTGCAAGATAAACGTAGTGAACCCCAACATAGGGAATTCGATCTCGCATAGATGACATTGTGATCCTTGAGAAATATGCAAATAGGAGTTGGGGTAGTTAAAGGTACCATATAAGTGTTACAGAAATAAAAGAGAGTGCCACTAGGGAGACAGTCAAAATTTCAGTTCAAAAGTAATCCTATGAGCACAAGGGCATGAAGGTAAGTAACTAAGGATAATTATAGACGAGGAAGAACATCAAAAATTCCATTGGGTATACGATGTAATAAGCTCACAGCTTTACAAGAGTCAGAGGGTCTCACCTAAGTACTACCACAAAAGACTAGCTGCGAAAATAAGGAAGAAGGCTTCAACCTAAGAATAGTGACCTAAAGAAGAAATGATCTTGTAACAACATTCTCACTATACCATCGTATGCATGCCATAAGAAAGTGGCACCTATCATGACTAATGAATGGGAAGTAAAAATCAAAAGTAATATTCGAGATCATATGGGTTACATGGAATTCCAATCAAAAGTGCTCCTAGTCTTAGACTTCTTTGAGTTCATTCAAGCTATACTAAGCTTTCATGAAATCCCTTCTGCCCTGGTAGTAGAATAAGGGTGTAATTGTGATAGATAAGAGGATGACGTTTAGGCCTTTGATTGAGTAATGATTTAAAGAAAAGGGATTTCATGGATGTTGAAGGATTAGAATACCCCTCATAAGGTGAATCACATTGGGATTCTATGAAATATAGTTGTTGAAGTATAGTATCATCCCTAGGTGGATCAGGAAAATCACTTCAGATGTTCCTCGATGAGACGTGAGCCCTAGTTACAAGGTATTACGTAAGAGGTTTCAAGTTATCAGTGGTAGATTATAGATCAACATTAAAGTGAATAAACAATAGATGGATAAAAGTTCCAAAGTATGATGGGAGATTATGATGCCATACTTTAGATGAACAATAATAAGGAAGCACTAAAGGACTTAGATTTATATATATAGGATAAGCAATGAGAGAGTAACCTGGAGTTGGGTAGCAAACCTTAGTAATAATAAACCGAAATAAGAGTTAGGGTATAGTATGACCTACCTTGATGTAGTAAATCCATAAGCATAGATAACTGAGGCTATGAAGTAAGGTATAGCAATAGACGTAAGTTCGACAAAGTACCGAGCGAAAAACTTCAGTACACCTATAGATGCCCAGAGGGACAACTTGTCATTGTTCTGTATATGTTCACAAAGTGAGGCCTGGAGATTGGCTAAAATCTAGAGGAAAAAGGAGAGAAGAGTCGCATAGGTGCACTTATAAGGTTAGAGTCATACAGGATTCATGAAAGAAGGTAGCAACGATTAGGAGATTGGAAGAATTCCGACCACAAGTCGTGGTGTAAGAAAGAGGCCTAAAGGGGGGAATGCCCTGACCTTTGGAATTATTCACAAAACAGTTTCCTAGATGGAAAGAACAGTATTAAAGTAGTCATAAAAGCTATAGGTTATGAGACTGATGGGCGCATCAGTCAACATTCGAGGACGAATGTTCCAAAGGGGGAAATGATGTTACACCCCATGTTTTCGTACGTAAGAGTACGTCGTAAGTCAGCTGATGTAAGCTCAGAAAGGATATCATCTTTGAAAGTACATAAAGTAAGTGAATCATATTACATTAGAGGTTACAATATTTAAGATCATTAAAAACAAGTACCAAGAGGGCTGGAAGGCTTAGAAGCTAAACGAATCCAAAAAAAATTAAGTTTCGTCGAAAGTCGACAAGTTAGGAATGTTATAACATATACATTTGAGGTGAGACTAGGGTGCTTAACATGATAAGGAGGTTATTTTATGAGCTATTTTAGTTGTATGATAGTCGTGTATTATGTTTTAAAGTCAGGCGAATTGTGGAACAAAAGTTGGCAAAGGTCATCACAAATTACATTCATAAAGGTGCTGAAAATTAGGTCAAATGTAGCTGAGATTTCCTCCCAATTTATTTGGAATTACAGGATGACATACCTACCACATTGAATATTTATGAGTCTATTTTCTAACATATTAAACCGTTCATCGGTATGAAATTGGAGTAGAGATATATTTGCATTTTTGCGTAACCGCGCAAGCAGCTCCCAATGGGACCCACTTAGGCGGTGGATGATTTTTTAACCTTTAAAGATCGGGGCAAGGCTCATTTGGGTTCATATTTTCAAACCAAACATACCCTATACTATCCCAAAATACTCTCAAAGAAGTCTCTGTGATTCTAGAGTGAAAACCAAAGAGAAAAACATGAATCCAATGCTAGGGATCTCGTGGTGCTTGCTAGATCGTAGTTTTTCATCTTGTGGTTGTTTTGGAGAATTATTCAAGTGGAGAAACCTCAAATTTTGTGTTTTTCTTTTTTATTAAGGTAATAATCAGTCTCTTCTTCATATATATTATAGTTTCAAGGTGAAATACAAGTGTTTACATACCAACTTGAACACAAAAATTGATTC